>NC_054535.1:58530555-58708055 GCF_017654505.1 Polyodon spathula | reverse complement strand
AAAAAAAAAAAAAAAAAAAAAAAAAAAAAAAAAAAAAAAAAAAAAAAAAAAAAAAAAAAAAAAAAAAAAAAAAAAAAAAAAAAAAAAAAAAAAAAAAAAAAAAAAAAAAAAAAAAAAAAAAAAAAAAAAAAAAAAAAAAAAAAAAAAAAAAAAAAAAAAAAAAAAAAAAAAAAAAAAAAAAAAAAAAAAAAAAAAAAAAAAAAAAAAAAAAAAAAAAAAAAAAAAAAAAAAAAAAAAAAAAAAAAAAAAAAAAAAAAAAAAAAAAAAAAAAAAAAAAAAAAAAAAAAAAAAAAAAAAAAAAAAAAAAAAAAAAAAAAAAAAAAAAAAAAAAAAAAAAAAAAAAAAAAAAAAAAAAAAAAAAAAAAAAAAAAAAAAAAAAAAAAAAAAAAAAAAAAAAAAAAAAAAAAAAAAAAAAAAAAAAAAAAAAAAAAAAAAAAAAAAAAAAAAAAAAAAAAAAAAAAAAAAAAAAAAAAAAAAAAAAAAAAAAAAAAAAAAAAAAAAAAAAAAAAAAAAAAAAAAAAAAAAAAAAAAAAAAAAAAAAAAAAAAAAAAAAAAAAAAAAAAAAAAAAAAAAAAAAAAAAAAAAAAAAAAAAAAAAAAAAAAAAAAAAAAAAAAAAAAAAAAAAAAAAAAAAAAAAAAAAAAAAAAAAAAAAAAAAAAAAAAAAAAAAAAAAAAAAAAAAAAAAAAAAAAAAAAAAAAAAAAAAAAAAAAAAAAAAAAAAAAAAAAAAAAAAAAAAAAAAAAAAAAAAAAAAAAAAAAAAAAAAAAAAAAAAAAAAAAAAAAAAAAAAAAAAAAAAAAAAAAAAAAAAAAAAAAAAAAAAAAAAAAAAAAAAAAAAAAAAAAAAAAAAAAAAAAAAAAAAAAAAAAAAAAAAAAAAAAAAAAAAAAAAAAAAAAAAAAAAAAAAAAAAAAAAAAAAAAAAAAAAAAAAAAAAAAAAAAAAAAAAAAAAAAAAAAAAAAAAAAAAAAAAAAAAAAAAAAAAAAAAAAAAAAAAAAAAAAAAAAAAAAAAAAAAAAAAAAAAAAAAAAAAAAAAAAAAAAAAAAAAAAAAAAAAAAAAAAAAAAAAAAAAAAAAAAAAAAAAAAAAAAAAAAAAAAAAAAAAAAAAAAAAAAAAAAAAAAAAAAAAAAAAAAAAAAAAAAAAAAAAAAAAAAAAAAAAAAAAAAAAAAAAAAAAAAAAAAAAAAAAAAAAAAAAAAAAAAAAAAAAAAAAAAAAAAAAAAAAAAAAAAAAAAAAAAAAAAAAAAAAAAAAAAAAAAAAAAAAAAAAAAAAAAAAAAAAAAAAAAAAAAAAAAAAAAAAAAAAAAAAAAAAAAAAAAAAAAAAAAAAAAAAAAAAAAAAAAAAAAAAAAAAAAAAAAAAAAAAAAAAAAAAAAAAAAAAAAAAAAAAAAAAAAAAAAAAAAAAAAAAAAAAAAAAAAAAAAAAAAAAAAAAAAAAAAAAAAAAAAAAAAAAAAAAAAAAAAAAAAAAAAAAAAAAAAAAAAAAAAAAAAAAAAAAAAAAAAAAAAAAAAAAAAAAAAAAAAAAAAAAAAAAAAAAAAAAAAAAAAAAAAAAAAAAAAAAAAAAAAACAAAAAAAAAAAAAAAAAAAAAAAAAAAAAAAAAAAAAAAAAAAAAAAAAAAAAAAAAAAAAAAAAAAAAAAAAAAAAAAAAAAAAAAAAAAAAAAAAAAAAAAAAAAAAAAAAAAAAAAAAAAAAAAAAAAAAAAAAAAAAAAAAAAAAAAAAAAAAAAAAAAAAAAAAAAAAAAAAAAAAAAAAAAAAAAAAAAAAAAAAAAAAAAAAAAAAAAAAAAAAAAAAAAAAAAAAAAAAAAAAAAAAAAAAAAAAAAAAAAAAAAAAAAAAAAAAAAAAAAAAAAAAAAAAAAAAAAAAAAAAAAAAAAAAAAAAAAAAAAAAAAAAAAAAAAAAAAAAAAAAAAAAAAAAAAAAAAAAAAAAAAAAAAAAAAAAAAAAAAAAAAAAAAAAAAAAAAAAAAAAAAAAAAAAAAAAAAAAAAAAAAAAAAAAAAAAAAAAAAAAAAAAAAAAAAAAAAAAAAAAAAAAAAAAAAAAAAAAAAAAAAAAAAAAAAAAAAAACAAAAAAAAAAAAAAAAAAAAAAAAAAAAAAAAAAAAAAAAAAAAAAAAAAAAAAACAAAAAAAAAAAAAAAAAAAAAAAAAAAAAAAAAAAAAAAAAAAAAAAAAAAAAAAAAAAAAAAAAAAAAAAAAAAAAAAAAAAAAAAAAAAAAAAAAAAAAAAAAAAAAAAAAAAAAAAAAAAAAAAAAAAAAAAAAAAAAAAAAAAAAAAAAAAAAAAAAAAAAAAAAAAAAAAAAAAAAAAAAAAAAAAAAAAAAAAAAAAAAAAAAAAAAAAAAAAAAACAAAAAAAAAAAAAACAAAAAAAAAAAAAAACAAAAAAAAAAAAAAAAAAAAAAAAAGTTAATAATGAAATTAAAGAACTGTGTTATGCTAGGGGCATAAACTAGCTATGACTAACTCTTTACCTCCAAACTCAGCACGATTTGCTAAAAATCTACCTTCTTTATCTTGTATACAATCAATTATTTTAATATTATTATTTTTTTATTAATACAAGAACCCTTCTTGATGAAGAAGTGTATGAGGAGTGTAGTGCTGTACTCACCCACCTTTAATTGCTTCTGATTCAAACAAATGAGACTTAAAGCTATATCACTCAAATGAGAATTAAGACTATATCACATTTTGGTCTTGACTGATAACTCAGGACTTTATAGAGTGTTAAAGGGTTGTTAAAGCCCTTAACATTCCAAGAGATCACTTTCAGTTTTTATGACCCAGATGAACTATCTACTCATTGAGAAAGAATGTAGATAGATTAATATAATTATATAAACTTTTTAAGGCCATATAAGACACAATGTTATTAAAAGATACAATTGCTGAATGGTTGTAATAATTTAAACACATATTTAATAATCTAATTTGGAGAAGAAACTGTATATTTGTTAACTGTCAATCAAAAGGAGATCAATTGTGTTAGTAGGAGATGAAATAAAAAAAATAAAAAAGGACAGAACAACAGAGAGAACATAACGAAATGACACAGTGATTGTGAAAAAGTAATATAAAAGGGTACAATATACAAAAAAATCTCAACACTTCGCTGACTGGTCGTGACATCTTATTCAAAACGAGTCCCAACAGAGTCGAAAGGATTAAAGTAGGAAAAAAAAGAAGATTGCTCTTGAATTTCGAAAGAAAAAAAAACAAAAAACTGGAAATGTAGTCTGTAACTAACAAATCAATAGTATGGACAGATAAATAAAATGAGACTTAAAAACAGGCTTAGGGCCCTAATGTTAGATACAAGAAAACACATTTCTTATAATCTTCAAAGAGAAATGCTAAAATAGATCAAATAAACTGGAAAACATAAAATGTTTTACTATACTGGTATTTTAGGTATGTACTATGTAATGTATAAATATGCATATTGAGCTACTACAAATTTCAGACCAATAAGCCTGACTTATATTATATGTAAACTTATGGAAACCATAATAAGATACAAAAGGGAACATTACCAGTCAGCGTGGTTTTAGGAAAAGCATATTTATTTAGACTTCCAGAAAGCTTTTGACAAAGTCTTGCATAAAAGATTAATTCTCAAACTGAACGCAGTAGTGATTCAAGGAAATGCATGCTCATGGATCAGGGAGTGGTTAACATGTAGAAAACAGAAAATATTGATTAGAGGAGAAACCTCAAAATGGAGCGAGGTAACCAGCGGTGTACCGCAGGGATCAGTGTTAGGTCCTCTGCTGTTCCTAATCTACATTAATGATTTAGATTCTGGTATAGTAAGCAAACTTGTTAAATTTGCAGATGACACAAAAATAGCATGAGTGGCAAACACTGATGCAGCAGCACAGGTCATCCAAAATGATCAGACAGCAGTCAGAACTGGACAGACACATGGTAAATGACATTTAATAGAGAAAAGTGTAAGGTACTGCATGCAGACAATAAAAATGTGCATTATAAATATCATATGGGAGATACTGAAATTGGAGAAGGAATCTATGAAAAAGACCCAGGAGTTTATGTTGATTCTGAAATGTCTTCATGTAGACAATGTGGGAAGCTATAAAAAAGGCAGACAAGACGCTCGGCTATAGAGTGAAAAGTGTTGAATTTAAATCAAGGGAAGTAATGTTAAAAGTTTACAATGCATTAGTAAGACCTCATTAGAATACTGTGTTCAGTTCTTGTCACCTTGTTACAAAAAGGATATTGCTATTGTAGAAAGAGTGCAAAGAAGCATGAAGAGAATTATTGCAGGTTTAAAAGGCATGTCATATGCAAACAGGCTAAAATAATTGAATCTCTTCAGTCTTTAACAAAGAAGACTACACGGCAATCTGATTCAAGCATTCACAATTCTAAAAGGTATTAAAAATGTTTTTCAACCTGAAAAAAGAAACAAGGTCCAGGGGTCACAAGAAAATAGCAGATATTTTTTTACACAGAGAATTGTGGGAATCTGGAAGCAACTCCCCAGTAATTTTGTTGAAGCTGACACCCTTGGATCCTTCTAGAAGCTGCTTGATGAGATTCTGGGATCAATAAGCTACTTACAACCAAACTAGTAAGATGGGCCGAATGGCTTCCTCTTGTTTGTAAGCTTTCTTATGTTCTTATGTAACCCATTTGACGACCTGGTGATGGAAGCTACATGCCTGTCAGCTTTCTTCAGATTTCTAAGAAGTGCAGAATTCACAGTACCATCACTATCCAGTCCCCTAGATCCCCTGTTTATTGATTGTTCCCATAGTGTCATTACAAGACAATGGTTCACAACTCAACGTTCTTCTCATCTCCAGAGCTGGTCTATCTCCCCAGTTCTATACACCACACTCATTCAGGATCAACGCAGCCTCATCAGCCGCAAAAGCCAATGTTAGTCATCACCGTATAAAAACTATGGGTCACTGGTCATCAGCAGCAGTCCACTCCTACATTTATTCTCTTCTTACAGACCTCTCAGCAGCTCACCAATCAATTGCTAGTATGCCCGGAGTGGGGGCACCATTCCCTCCAGGATCACCAGAGGTTTCCTCCTAACAGAGGGATTTTTCCTCTTCACTGAGTGAAGGGTTGCACATAGCCCATTTTACTAACCATCTCTCTCTTTGTCCTTCCTCTCTGTTTTTTGTCTCCATTGGCACACAGTCTTTTGCTTGTTTTCACAGGTGTGGTCCTTGCGGTGAGCCAGGGTTCCATCCTTTGGGGGGTTAGTGAGCAGCAAAAATAAGTTTATGATACATTCAGTTATTCCTTGGGAAAGTGTACAACAATTATTCATGAATTCCACAGTGATTCATCATGGGACCAATCTTCTTTTTAATGAAAAGGTAATGGGCCACAGACATTCTTGGGGTCTACATGCAAGTCGAGACATTTACAAGATCAAAATGTCTTGTGTAAAATGTTTTTTTGGGTTCCGTTTGATCAAAATTTATTTTACTCGAGTAAACCTGGCTTTTCACCCAGCGTCATGCAAAATAATGGGAAAGGTGGGGGTTGAAATGTAAATTAGCTATGCGTAAAGTACTTGTGCTGTTTTTGAAGATTACTAGTAAAATTTTGTGAAAATATGGTTTCCATACGCAGAGAACTGGTACAAGAGTGAATCTAAGCTGCTGTAATAAAGCAAAATACATTGTGTCTGGTTGGTTAATAATGTGTTTTACTGCTCTTGCCCAAATTGTTTTTTCAGATGTCATTAGTGGGGTGTGATGCCGTTAGTAGTGAATACTGTACGACAATAACAAATGAACATTTTAAATGTACACTGTTTCATTGTTATACTCGGAGGCATCCGTATTTTACTGAGCAACTCGTATTGCTAATCACCGTTGTCCAAAACGCCGGTCTAGTGGTAACCACCTTTTTGGCGGCCTGTGGTTTTATATATATATATATATATATATATATATATATATATATATATATATATATATATATATATATATATATTTATATATATTTCACTTTCAATCAGACAGTACAACATATAGGGGATCAGGTGATGCTGCATATACTACCTTTGCTTAGTAACCCTACTTGTCCAGATGGCTGACAGCTGCTGAGGAAGCATTCAACAACACACTACAGCAAATACGGGTAGTGGGCACTTGAAAGGGAGGTGGCGGATACTGATGAAATGGACTGAAGTGCATTAGTTCGTTCCCAAAATTGCCACTGCCTGCTCTATCCTGTACAAACTCTTGTCAACAGCAAAATGAGGTGTTCAGGAATCATGGCTGCCTGTGAGACAGATGGGAAAGGTTACCAGTGTTGTCAAGTCTCACGAGAAAAAAAACAGCACTGCCTTTCAGAACAAGCCCAAAACAAGCGCAGCCCATGTTAGAATAAGGGTTTTTATGACAGTCAAAAAAAAAGCCCAATCCCGCTTTCATTTGAACAGCAGTGATCTGAAGAGGCTTGTGCTGTTAAGGATAAACACGCTCATTAACATTTACAGGTGAAATGCGAGTTTCCATGCGAAACTGGCCGTGGATTTTCCTGTGTGTTTCGTCATTTATATGAGTAAATGAGATTTGCCCTATCCCTCTCTTTGGATGTTTTTTTTGGCCATAAACCTGATTTACCTGAGTAATTCTCCCAAACGTGCACGCGCATCGTATTTCACATGGAAATTGACCCGCATGGAAACTCTATGATTAATATTTTTTTTGCTCCGTTGAAGCTTTTTTTTTCATTCATTTTAAAAAAAAAAGTTTTAAAACTGCTCACTTCACTTGTATTGCACTAATACAAACCTGACAATCCATTCAGCAATAAGACAAACACTTATTTTGCACCTATAACTATCCATTAAAGCAGCCTTACTGGATGGAATAATGTTGACTGATTAATTATAGTCTTATACATATAAAATATCTATTTTTATTAATATACACAGACCCAGAGACATACCTGAAAAAATAAGGTGACTTAACACTTGCCCACTTTGCATAGTTTCTGAGGACCATACACTACAAGACAATTACCATAAGATGAACAGTGGACAAACTGAGGAGTCGGTAGGTTACAGCACCCCACCAGTGCCACCTGTGAGGGGTATACCTTTTGTTAACCCTAGTATACATTCCCCACAAAACATTAAACATGTTTAAACTTTTCAAGCCGGCTGTAATTGATTGGCTGATGCTGAAAAATCGCTTGCAATTGATCACATCAAGCAGTGTGTACCAGGCTTTATTGATGTGCTATATTCAGATATGAAACACCACGCAGCTTATTTTGCAATATCCTGTGAAATGTGAAAATACAGTAAACCCAAAAGCTAAGAATATGATTTTGGCACAGTGATTTTTTGTATATTTCACTGGCAAGTTGCAGAAAAAAAACAAGAATTCACGCAATTGCACGGAAAGCCAACAAGATAATGTAGGTTCAGCTATAGCAACATGCACAAGAGCTTTTAAACAGTACACCAAAACCAATACTATAAAGACTATTGCTTCTGACTGCAGGCAAGTTTTAATGTTACTTTAGAGTACAAAACTTAGTTAAAGGTCCTTTCACACCAACGTAACATTATTTATTTATGTATTTATTTATTTATTTATTTGTTTGTTTGTTTGTTTTTAAGAATACTGTACGATTCAGGGTTTAACACCTGCTGTGTAGTGAAACAGACAGGGTCTGAAATAAACTGTGTTTCGACGTCTCTGTTTGTGTCCGGCTTATATATACAAAATCAGCATGTCAAATAATTGTTTTTATGACCGTGTACAAAATGAAACAGTATATAAAGCTTCTTCAATAATAAGAACGAGACGTTTAAATTGGTTGTTTCTGAGTAGCTTACAGAGCACTGTCCCTTTAAAAATAAAAACGGACAAACAAAAAAAAAAACAAAAGTCAAATCACACAGGCAGGGACTGTGTCCAAGAAGTGGGGCATCACAAAGATCAGAAAAAAAGACCAGAAACTCGTTTTAGCTACAGTTTGCAGGAAATAAAAATAAAATTGTTCAATGCCAGTCAAGTATTTTGTTTAGCAATGTTTAGTTTTAAGGAAAATGAGTATTTATTTTCAACAGACTACTTAGGTGCACTACATTATATGAAAAAAGTTTCAAGAAATAAAATGTAAGAATTAACATTTTTTGAAGATGCAAACCCACTTTTTTTGTTTAAAAACATAAATGAACAAGCGCTATATGTATGTGAAGATCACAACTGAGAGTTTACAGTAACATTCGATCCGTGTTCATTTACATGCTCACTCAGTTACAAACTACAAGGGGAAGGGGGCAGGTTACAACTTGCTCACCGACATACACATCATAACAGATGAAATAATCAGATATGCGTCACACTCACACTGTCACTGAAGTCAAAATTGTATAAGGCTGGATATGCGAGTGCTTGACTGTATTCGTGTTTGTACAGTATAATGTCTGCTACCCATTGGTAGTGAAGTTTGTCTAAGCAGGGAGCAGACTTTCATAAAATGTCCACAAGCTATGTGTTTCAACTTCCTACACTATGAACAAGTTACAGTATTCTAAATCACTCTAAGTATGGGAGAGATTGTCACTCGGCCATTTTGTAAGCTGCTGAAGAACACTATTCGGAGACCTTACAGTATACTGTGCTAATTGTAGTTCCCCTAAAAAGGTGGCCAGGGGTTGATTGACAATTAATCATCCAATCACTGTCTGTGCACAATCAATCAAACAACTAATCCCTTACAGAAATGTCCTATAGGATCCTATAGTGGTACTATAGGACATTATGGGACTAAAAAGTTTTTTTAGAGAAATCCTAAAGGATTCTTTTAAAAAAATATCCTCCTATAGTACTCAAAAGGGTCTCCCTACAGTAGTACTATAGGACACTCTATAGGACTAAAAAGGTTTTAAAGAAATCCTATAGGATATTGTATAGGACTTGACCAATTTACTATAGAACTTTCTATAGGTTATTTCCATAAGGGATCACTCCAAACCGTGTGGCTGTGCAAACAGTGACCATTTTGACTCCAGGCTGTTTCTTCAACCATGTGGCTGTGCAATTAGTCCACTGCAGATACATGTTTTCTAACAAAAATTATAATTTTTATTTTAGCAGAATTGATGTATCTTAATCAGTTACAAACATTTATTTTTTACTTTAAAAATTATTTTTAATTTATTGTAATTTAGAATGATTTGATTTAACAATATCTTTTACGCCTTGGGTTCCACTAAATGCTTAATTCTGCTTGTTTAACACAAGAAGCCCCGCGGAGGTCATTTTGGCGGTTTTTGGTTTTAAAATGTAATTTTCTCCAGTTGTGTAACACATTTGTGAATAGCTTTAGACGTGGATAAAGGAATATTCTTTTGTTGAAAAAAAAGAAAAATGTTACTTTTTTGTAGAACTTCTTGTGATGTGCGCTTTTGTAAAATGTTTTTTTGTAAGTATTTATCTACGTTGTTCAGTTGCTTTTGCTCATCTGATAATAAACTGATTGCTGTTGAAAAGTTAAAAATGTATTGCTATCGTTTCAGCTTTATAAATATATACTGTATGTTGTAAATCGATGTCTGTTCAGATGTTTATTTATTTACATTTTCTTGCTTTGATTAACATTTTACATGTTTGTTTAATATATATATATATATTATATATATATATATATATATATATATATATATATATATATATATATATATATATATATATTACACACACACACACACACATAGTACTGTAAACAGCATCAATTTTTCTAGGTACACTTGCACACAGTTTTTGAAGAAACTCAGCAGGTAGGTTGGCCCAAACATCTTGGAGAACTAACCACAGTTCTTCTGTGGATTTAGCCAGCCTCAGTTGCTTCTCTCTCTCTCTCTCTTCATGTAATCCCAGACACTTCCAGGACTCCTTGTTCTTCTTTACGCTGAAGATAGTTCTTAATGACTTTCGCTGTATGTTTGGGCTCGTTGTCATGCTGCAGAATAAATTTGGGGCCAATCAGATGCCTCCCTGATCATATTGCATGATGGATAAGTATCTGCCTGTACTTCTCAGCATTGAGGAGACCATTAGTTCTGACCAAATCCCCAACTCCATTTGCAGAAATGCAGCCCCAAACTTGCAAGGAACCTCCACCATCTTCACTGTTGCCTGCAGACATTCATTCGTGTACCGCTCTCCAGCCATTAGGCGAACAAACTGCTTTCTGTTACAGCCAAATATTTCAAATTTTGACTCATCAGTCCAGAGCACCTGCTGCCATTTTTCTGCACCCCAGTTCCTCTGTTTTCGTGCATAGTTGAGTCGCTTGGCCTTGTTTCCACGTCGGAGGTATGGCTTTTTGGCCGCAAGTCTTCCATGAAGGCCACTTCTGACCAGACTTCTCCAGACAGTAAATGGGTGTACCAGGGTCCCACTGTTTTCTGCCAATTCTGAGCTGATGGCACTGCTGGACATCTTCCGATTGCGAAGGGAAGTAAGCATGATGTGTTTTTCATCTGCTGCAGTAAGTTTCCTTGGCCGACCACTACGTCTACGGTCCTCAACGTTGCCAGTTTCTTTGTGCTTCTACAAAAGAGCTTGGACAGCAAATCTGGAACCCCCTGTCTGCCTCGAAATTTCTGCCTGGGAGAGACCTTGTTAATGAAGTATAACTACCTTGTGTCTTGTTGTTGTGCTCAGTCTTGCCATGGTGTATGACTTTTGACAGTAAACTGTCTTCAGCAACCTCACCTTGTTAGCTGAGTTTGGCTGTTCCTCACCCAGTTTTATTCCTCCTACACTAGCTTTTTCTGTTTCAGTTAATGATTGTGTTTCAACCTACATATTGAATTGATGATCATTAGCACCTGTTTGGTATAATTGTTTAATCATACACCTGACTATATGCCTACAAAATCCCTGACTTTGTGCAAGTGTACCTAGAAGAATTTATGCTGTTTTGAAGGCAAAGGGTGGTCACACCAAATATGGATTTGATGTAGATTTTTCTTCTGTTCACTCACTTTGCATTTTGTTAATTGATAAATATAAACTATTAACATGTCTATTTTTGAAAGCATTCTTACTTTACAACATTTTTTCACACCTGCCTAAAACTTTTGCACAGTACGGTATATATATATATATATAGGTTGTTCAGATGTTTGTGGCGTACTCAATAAAAAAAAAAAAATGACATTTGACTGTTTCTCCTTTCGTTATACTATTTACAGTGTTTTAAATACAGCCTTCAGAAAGACTGTTGTGGGGCTTCTAGGTCTGGTTATATATCTCTGGTCCTTCTAGTGTTAACAAAAAGAAAGAATAGCCTACTTAAGGAATTTTAAAAAGTTGGTTTATTCAAAGCTACACACTTTAAGGTAAAAAGGTAATGCGCTAGCAGATGGCTCATTTTATAGATTTTATTCTTTTTAACAATTATTTTAGAGAATATATTGGTAGTAAGGTGGCGGTATTATCTTTGGAACACAAATTTCTTTTTATTTGGTATGCTTTCTTTGTTCCTCTTATTTTTCTGATAAATTTATTATTCTTTATTATTCTTGCTGTACATAAAGCCTACCAGGAAGCAGTTACAGTATGTAAACTGCCTCCCCACTGCTATACTAACCTGAACTACGTGGTTCCTACAATGTGTTGATGTAAAAAGAGTTATGCAGCAGAGAATAATAGAACTCATCAGAGGTAAGACAACACAAATTCAATTGTGAAGAAGTAATCCTTATACACATTGCAGATTGGGCTATGATATAATGACTCATGTGAAGGACATAAACTCTTAACACACCATGCTAGGGGCTATTTAGAATTAATAAACTACAGTATAGATTGGTAAGTGGGATTTAACCTTTGGTGTTCTGGTCCACTGAACCTGCAGTAGATCCACCGGCACTCCTATTAACACTGTAAATCAGGCACAGGTTGCTCCTATTCAATCTTGCAATGGACTGACACAGCATAGGAATCTGTCAATATTAGGAATCTGTCATCTATCTAACATTGCCTACCTTATGCAACAAATATGTCAGTTTCTTTATTTTTTTTTTAACTAATGCATTGCTGAGTTTGTTGCGATCATGTATCAGGTGGTGTCTGGAATGATCCAAATGATGCAATTAAAACAGCGGGTGGAGGCGTGAAATAAATATACTTATAACTTCTCTTATGCAATTATTTAAATAGCGATTAATAAAAGCAGTCATAACTGTGTGTCTCAGGTGCCTTATAGAAAAGTGAAAGAGCAGCACGCTGCATCGGCATGGTGTACTGTAATGGAATCAGAGATGAAAAGTTCTGCTAGGAGAGAATAGTAGTGAGGAGCTGCTGAGCGCAGCGACCAGGAAATTTTTTTAAGGCGAGTGAAGCGAGCTGGGAATTCATATATATATATATATATATATATATATATATATATATATATATATATATATATGAGTTTAGATGCAAAACCAGATATATCAATTTTCCCTATTTTTGGTAAATGATCCACATTAGGTGTTTTTCAAATGGAAAAACTAAAGAGATAAGAATTTCAAATCAAACAAAATCAAAATTTATTGAAACTCTAAAAATTATTCATTTTATTTTTTGTTTTGCAGCAAAAAGCTCTGTATCCATGGGCCATTTTCTTGCAAAACAAGACATATCCACAGTCCACTTAATTAAGCAAATTGATTATTTTCTGCTTTTACATATTGATACCTACATGAACAAACTATTGATGAAAAGTCAGTCCAAGTTTGTGCTGGTGAAAAAGCAGCATGGGTAGCAATTGTTTTCTAGATTCGTTCTTTTTATCTCACGACTCACGTCTTTCATTCCGTCTCTGAACGCACTAACCTTGAGTGAAAAATTTGTGGCCCTTTTAAGCAGCTGTTCCGGGACTTGATTGCTAATCATTCAATCTGGCCCTGGCACAGTCTGCACGTGAAGTAATTGTGACTTCCACATGCCCACATACCAAAATACATTTAAAATCACTCGTGCTACATAACCCACACATACAAAATAACCCAAAATACATCCAAAACAAGTCCCAAAGACAAGAGTCATTATTATTAAATTTTTATGAAACTTGCATAATCGGAAAGAAAATGTCTAGGTGCTTCTAAATGTACCACCTGCAAGTCACCCGGACATTGTCTATCTTCTGGATGTCTTTGTTTTCGTTCAATTTGCAATCATATAATAATGGATACTGCTGCACCTCATAAATTAACTTTGCATCATCCACGATTAACTTGTTTTGAGGTGTGACTTGTTTTGAGGCGTGACTTGTTTTGAGGCGAGTGTTTGACGTGTGTCAAGCTTGCTTCTGATTGGTCAGTTTTATTATAGTCACGTGACAAAAAAAATCAGAAACAGGTTCTATTTTAGATACACAAAATTTTCACTTGCATCGCTCGCTGCTGGATTGGATACTCCCATTTGACTCCAGTGACTTCTAAATTATTTGTTCTCGTCCTGTGTGGCAGCAGACGGCCACAAACTGCCTCCATGAATACTTTTCTTAATTGTGCATTTTTTTTTTTTTTTGTCATCGGCAATTATTATTTTTTATTATTTTCTCCCTAATTTATCAGCTTACAGGCAAGCCCACAGGCACCCAGCCAGACCACAGGGGTTGCTGGTGCGCAGTCAAACAAGGACACCCGGGCCTACCTAGCCTCCCTCCCCTCAAGGTGGTACTGGGCCAATTGTGCACCACCCCCTAGGAACTCCCAGTCACAGTCGGCAGTGACATAGCCTGGATTCGAACCTGCGGTCTCCAGGCTATAGGGCACATCTCCACAGAGCGCCTTTACTGGATGCACCACATATATTTACTTTTATGTTTTATTTTTTCCAAAAAATTGAGAGTTGGAAATTTGGGGCGGCTTAAATAAGAAGGAATGCTGTATTTTATTTGAAGGTATAGATCATCTGGAACACAGAAAGATAAGTTTTCCACTAGACCTGAAATCAATGTCTGTATATCAAATCGCTATTACTTTAGACTGCTGTGAAAGTGGTATTTTTAAATACTCTTGTATTGATCAAGACCACCTACTTCCTGTAGTAAGAAAATAAACCCATTCTCCAAGCATTGAAGAAAAAGGTAGCTCAATCATACTGCAGTGTGTAACAGGGCAAGCAGCCCTGTTCAGTTATTTTTAGAACGTTATTTCTCCCCTCTGCCCCTGTGTTATTTTGTTTTGTTTATTATATATATATATATATATATATATATATATATATATATATATATATATATATATATATAAATGATGGTGAAAGCCGTGTGTTTTTGTTTATTATGATTTATTTATTGTATGTTTGTATATGACAGAGAAGCGCCATGTATTTTGTTATTGTTTTTGTGTGTGTTTTCCAGCATGGATGGGAAGCCCCATCCACATTAAAGACCTCGTGCAGAAGGTGGCCATGGTCACCTGTATAAAAACCCTGCAGTTTTCCCTGCTTGTGGTGGGTGTACAGAGGAGAGTATGAGAGTGAGAGAGGAGTGAGAGAAGAGAATTTATAAAAATATGAAGGAACCGTGAAGGCAACTGCCCAGCCGAACCTTTAGTGTTTTGTGTTAGTGATTTATTTTTGTTTAAATATTTTATTTCGCTCTGTGAGCAAGTTTATTTTTGTTTAAATATTTTATTTACTTTTGTATTTAAAATAAACGGCGCATCACGTGTCTCTGTTGTTTATTGTATTTATTTATTTTCACTTAGATGGGATAATTATTTCACCCCAGATTTTTTTGCCCAAATGATAATGTCCAATTAAGCGCCCTCATCCACACGCAGAAGCACCAGAGCCAATACAACTATCTATATGGAATCCCTAGTGAAGACAGACTACTTTGCCTGTTCAACAAACCACACAGGCATTCCTTCAACAGTCACTTGGGGAGCTGAGTAGCCTCATCATGACAGCGAAGGATAAGTGTTATTGAAAGGAAAGGGATTTCTTGGCTGATTTCGCTTTTATTTTTATTTTTTTATACCTTTGGAAGTTGAGAGCTATTTGTGAGGACATTTTTATTTTTAAAATCATTAGCTAAAAATAACATCTGTGCCCACCTTCCCTTTTTATAGTGAATTTGCTTTGGCATTGTCACTTATCATATTGAATACAAAGCCATCAAAACCAGCCACATTCTGAGTCCAGAGGCCATCACCTACTACTTTAATGCCATAAATAGGCAAGGTTTTCTACAGTACTACAGTATGAATTGCAGTCCTCTGCTTCACTTCAAACAACAAGGAAATACAAAGACCCTGCATTTTCTAGAATTCTAGATCTTTGTGTTTTCTACTGTAACAGAACCACTATAATTAAGGGCATGACTTATAATAGTTGGTTCAAGGTGGCTCTGCATAGTTCTAAATAGTGTTTAATCCTCTGGTTTGGAGGGAAGGGGATAGAGCTGTTGTAACTAAGCATATTTAGATATAATAATTTTGCCTACCTAATTTTGTCCCCAATTTAGAATGCCCAATTATACTCTCACAGAGCATTTCGCCACAACAGCTCAGTGGGCATACTCTGTTCCCACAACCAAGCCAATTGCATAGTCAAAGCAGGTAAAGCTGAGATCGGAAAATGCTAATCTTCTGACAGTCCCTAAAATGCGTTTGAACTCTGTCGGAGCCAGGGCATTTAGTTATAATGCCCCTCGTCTTTAGAATTTGCTCCTGATTAATATCAGGGATGCTAGCACAACTGAATCTTTTAAAGCCTGTTTGAAAATGTATTTATTTGGGTCTATTTATTTGTAGCTCGATTATATATTATACAGAGGCTTTTTTATATTTATTTTGTACAGCACCCTAGAATGTTTGCATGAATAGCGCTATGTAAGTTAATTTTATATTTTTTTATTTATTATTATTATTATTATTATTATTATTATTATTATTATTATTAAGAATTAAGGAACTAGCGTTTTTAATATTATAATACCTAATAATCCTATATAATTAATATATGAATATTATTACTAATATTATTATCTCCCAAAAAACATCGTATTATTATTATTATCCAAAAAACAACCCAGCATAAAAAAACTAATATCAACTTGTGGAAGAGTGGGGGTATTCACTGACACAGGAGACAGAAGTTGGTATTTGAAAAACACAGAACAGGGGCCCAGTTATATTTAATTTTTTTTTTTTTATTTATTTTAGCCCACAAAGGGCGCTGTTGTCTGTGGCCTGTATACTGGCAATGGTAGTCAGGACCACAGGGTTACCACTACAAGCATACACAGACGTACTCACAGGTGCTCAAAAATAATAATGAAAACCAAAGGCAAAATGAAAAGGGAAAACAAAACACAGCAATAAAACTACAAAATAAAATGCTGCTTACACAGTGCCCCCACTGCCGCTATGCAGGTCAGCTCAGGTCTCTGTTCTATGCTTGGCTATTCTCTAAACACTGGGGTGGCCAGAGTTCCCCTTATTTCTACACATATCCTCTCGGCTGTGTAATAATTTATTTTAATTCTTGTTTTATTTATTTAAGGCGGGCTGTCTTCCTCAACTGTGCTTGCCTTTCATCCTCTCTTCAACCGCTGGCGTTCCTGCCTGGTCTTTATTTACACCAGCGTCATGGGGTATCCTGTTAGGCCAACCCAATGCATAGCCAAGCGCAGTACCTATGGGCCAACCAATCCCCTCAAAGAGAGGGAAATCCAACACACCCTCTTCCCCACCTCTCCATGTCATCACCATGACTCACAGTCGGATGTTACAAAGCTGCTGCCCTCTTCCTGCAAAGCCACACATGCGCCAGACAGTCAGCACAGATCTCCCCTGTTACACAGCCCTAACCAGAAAACAATAATCTAATATAGTATATAAAAAGGGAAAGCCCTGAAAAAATCTACATAAAACTTGAAAATACAGTATACTTGTGACGCGATCATCTCATGAGGGTGCCTAGTTTAAATGCCTTGCAGTGTTATATGCAATGTCCTTTGAATTAAAATGACATTACAGTACAATATTTTACTGTCAGGACTACCACTGCATTTAAGCATCTGTGGCTTACTTATTTTCTGTTGCGATGCAAATCTCATAGTTTTTCACTAAGCAGAGATGAAAAGTTCCGCCATCCCCTTACCTCCCCCCTCATGGCACCGCATATATCACACAATAAAAAAAAACATACTTGCATAATGCAGTGGCGCACTCACTATATGATTACAAACTCGTTCAGTGTTCCCTGCAAAATTGCATGATCCACGCTGTGTACGTACCTAATCACACAAGATGTGATCAAATACAAATTCATAAACAGCTTCACTGGCTGTACACGTCATTGCACTTGATACAGTACCATATTACATGTAGTCAATTTGTCTCAACACTATTCTTATAAGCAGAACTTAGCATGGTTAGTATAGGAATGATTATTCCAGTGGTTTTGATCACTGCATGCGGTTGATTCATAATTGACAATGTTTTACGTTGTATACGTTTCTTTAAATACTTGAAAATGAAAACACATCTTACAATATACAAAACAAAACAGAAGGAGTATCAAAGCAATGTTCAAGAAAATTGTAAATTGTCACTAAATCTGGATTCCTCAAAATAGCCACCCTTTGCCTTAATAACAGCCTCACAAACATGAGGCATTCGGTTAACAAGTTTCAGCAGGAAATCACCAGACATGTCTTCCCAACTCTTCTGCAGCAATTCTCAGAGATGTAGGGCACTTGTGGGTAGCTTTGCTTTGACTCTTCTGTCCAGTTCGTCCCATACAAGTTCTATGGAATTGAGGTCTGGAGACTGGGCAGGCCAGGTCATTAGATTGAGTTGTCCTTCACTTTCCTTCTTCGCCAGATAGTTCTTGAACAACTTTGAGGTGTGCTTCGGGTCATTATCTTGCTGAAGAATGAAGGACTGCCCAACTAGCCGTAATCCTGATGGAATGGCATGCCACTGAAGTATGCTATGATAGCCATGCTGGTTGAGTTTGCTATGTACGTGGTAAAGATCACCAACTCTATCACCAGCAAAGCAACCCCAGACCATGACACTGCCTCCTCCATGCTTGACAGTGGGAACCACACATGCAGAACTCATGCACTCACCCTCTCTGCATCTTACAAATACTCTGTGGTTGGAACCAAATATTTCAAATTTTGACTGATCGGTCCATAAGATCGACTTCCACTCCTCAAACGTCCAGTTTCTATGTTTTTTGGCCCAGGCAAGTCTCTTCCTCCTATTTTGCACTCTAAACAATGATTTCTTTGTAGCAATTCTTCCAGTTAGGCCAGCTTCACGCAATCTCCTCTGAACAGTTGATGTTGTAACATCTGTACTTCTAGTAGCATTTAGCTGAGCTTGTATTTCAGGGTCAGTTAATCTCCGGTTTTGCAGACTTGTGACTGGAATGAACTTTTTCTCTGACTCTGAGGTCACCCTTGGCCTGCCTGACATTATTCGGTCCTCATGAGTGCCAGTTTCTTCAAATGGTTTTATGGTCTTGGCCACAGCAGTTACAGACACTTGCAAAGTTCTTGTGATTTGTCTTAAAGATTGACCTTCATTTCTTAAAGTAATTAGACTCTCTTATTTCTTTGCTTAACTGAGCATGTTTTGTCATTTTCTGCTCCCTTACATTCAGGAATGACAAACTTGTGCCTATGCTACCTATATTTACAGTAATCACGGACCCTCACCTGTTAACAATAATTGGTGACAAAAAGTTAATTAGGTAACATGCCAGTTAACTCAGAAAACATCTAAGAAAGACACTTTTATACTTAGGCCAGTGTTCTAACACTGTGTTATACACATTTCAGACTTTTAACTATCTCGGGCTTGAGACTGAAATCCCCTTGCTTTGGGTGACCATTTCATTGAAATTGACAAGATTTGCATTTTCATTGAAAAATCCAATTTTTGAAAGCAATTCACTTACGATTATCAACATATAGAAATGCACATATCATATAAAGAAATATTAAGTGTTTATAGACAGGTTTATCAGTTAAAAGCATAGATAATCATGAAAAACTTAGTTTCAAGCAGGTGTACTCAAACTTTTGACTGGTACTGTATATATATATAATATAATCTATATATATATATATATATATATATATATATATATATATATATATATATATATATACACACACAGTTGTAATCAAAGTTTACAATACCCCAATGTGTTTTTAATTTCTAGAAATATCTTGAAAACGAAGAATGTCTGCCTTGAAATTTCTGCCTGGGAGAGACCTTGCTGATGCAGTATAACTACCTTGTGTCTTGTTGTTGTGCTCAGTCTTGCCATGGTGTATGACTTTTGACAGTAAACTATCTTCAGCAACCTCACCTTGTTTGCTGAGTTTGGCTGTTCCTCACCCAGTTTTATTCCTCCTACACAGCTGTTTCTATTTCAGTTAATGATTGTGTTTCAACCTTCATATTGAATTGATGATCATTAGCACCTGTTTGGTATAATTGTTTAATCATACACCTGACTATATGCCTACAAAATCCTTGACTTTGTGCAAGTGTACCTAGAAGAATTGATGATGTTTTGAAGGCAAAGGGTGGTCACATCAAATATGGATTTGATGTAGATTTTTCTTCTGTTCACTCACTTTGCATTTTGTTAATTGATAAATTTAAACTATTAACATGTCTATTTTTGACAGCATTCTTACTTTACAGCATGTTTTCACACCTGCCTAAAACTTTTACACAGTACTGTATATATATATATATATATATATATATATATATATATGTGTGTGTGTGTGTGTGTGTGTGTGTGTGTGTGTGTGTGTGTGTGTGTGTGTGTTTTCACTCTTATGCATTATGAGCATCAACAACTTACTCAAAGCCTCCTTTAGTATTTTCTACTGTTATAACAATCTTGACTTGCATAAAGAAGGAAAAACATTGAGTGAAATAGCTTGCATCACTCGGTTTTCAAGGTGTGGTATTCGAAGCATAATCAACAAGTACAGAGAAACTGTAATTGACAGACCCAGGACTGGAAGACCCAAAAAGCTGTCTAACAAGGATGAACAATACTTCACGATAATATCCTTAAGTTACAGAAAAATGACATTGACAATGAATTGACAACAGAACTGGTAGAATCCACAGGTGCCATTGTCCATCAGATCAACAGTACGAAGGTCACTCTTGAAATCAGGACTTAAGGATGTGTTGCAGTAGGAATACCTTTGTTAAGAAAGGGGAACAGACTAAAAGGCTAAAATATGCACTGGAACACAGAAATTGAACTATAGAACAATAGTCAAAGGTTCTTTGAAGTGATGATGGATGGACAGTGACACCTGTGCCTTCTGCCAGTTCTGTTTTCACCTTGAAAATCAAGTGATACGAGCTACAGTGCTGAGAAAAAGTATTTGCCCCTTGTCTGATTTTCTGCATTTTTGCATGTTTTTGACACTGAATGTTATCAGATCTTCAACTAAAATCTAATATTACATAAAAGTGACCCTGAGTGAACAGATAACAAAAAAAAAATGATGCTTATTTCATTTATTTATTAAAGAAAGTTATGCAACACTCAATCCTGTGTGAAAAGGTAATCACTCCTTTACACTCAATAGTGGTTACGTCACCTTTAGCAGCAATAACTGCAACCAAACGCTTCCTGTAGTTATTGATCAGTCTCGCACATCGCTGTGGAGGAATTTTGGCCATGCAGAACTGCTTCAACTTTAGAGTTTATGTGGCAATGAACCAGCTGCACTTCAGCTTCAGTTCACGGACGGATGGCCTTACATTCTCCTGTAGAATTCTCTGATACAGAGTAGAATTCATGGTTCCTTCAATGATGGCAAGTCGTCCAGGTCCTGATGCAGCAAAGCATCCCAGTATATGACACTACCACAACCTTGCTTGAGGTTCTTACTGTGGAATGCAGTGTTTAGTTTTCGCCAGACATAACAGAGCCCATGTTGGCCAAAAAGTTCCACTTTTGACTCATCTGTCCATAGACTATTGTTCCAGAACTCTTGGGGATCATCCAGGTGCTTTTTGGCAAACTTGAGACGAGAATTCATGTTCTTCTTAGTGAGCAGTGGTTTCTGCCTTGCTGCTCTGCCATGAATCCCATTTTTGCCCAGTGTGTTTCTGATGGTGGAGTCACTGACCTGACCTTAGCCAAGACGAGAGAGGCCTGCAGATCCCTGGATGTTGTTCTAGGGTTCTTTTTGACTTACTCCTTGCTCTTGGAGAGATTTTGGCAGGACGGCCACTCCTGGGAAGATTCACTACTATCCCAAACTTTCTCCAATTGGACAATATGGCTTTGACTGTGGTTTGGTGGAGCCCCAGAACCTTAGAAATGGCTTTGTAATCCTTTCCAGATGGGGAGGCATCAACAGCTTTTTTCCGGAGGTCTTCAGGAATTTCTTTTGATCATGCTTCTAGAACCTGTGTGCTGACAACTACACTCTGATGGTAAGGGCCAAAGTTAGTCAGCTTTATATTGGACAGGGCTGGCCCAAATCAGGCCTGATTGTTAACCAAAGTATTCAAAGAGCTGACCCTAATTACCCCTTTAATTGGGTTGAGTTAACTAGGGGGGCAATAACTTTTTCACACTTGAAGATTGCATGTTTGATTACCTTGCACACCAAACAAATGAAAGAAGCACCAAACTTTGGTGTCATTTTTTCTCTCAGACTCCCTCTATATACTACTATAACCCTCAAAAAGATCTGACCAAATTCGGTGTGAAAAATGTGCAAAAATACAGAAAATCAGACAGGGGGCAAATACTTTTTCACGGCACCGTATTTCAAATAGGAAATTCTGGCCTCTGATTGGCTAAAACCTAATGATATAAGGAAAATAGATCATTGTCAGTCCCGCCCCTTTTCAAAGGAACATACTCCACATCCACTCCTAAACAACAACATAAAAATGGCTGAATGAAAAAACTGCTGAATGGCAATTCTGTGACCTAACAGAAAATGAATTTAAAACATATTACAAATTAAAGAAAAAAACTTGCGGTATGAACTTCAAAAATATTTTTTGTTATTTATTTATGTTATTTAGTTATTTACTTATGCTTAGTGTTCCATGTTTTTGTTTTTATCTTTTAAATTTTACATGTTATATTTTACATGGGATAAAATAGGGATAAAATGGTAAAAAACTGTTTTTAATTTAAACATCAGTAAAAATTGTGAAGAAACATTTTCCGTATACATGTGGCGTATGATGCATAGCAGTTCTGGTTTCTGATTAATAATGTCCCTGGCATGTATGATAAAGCAGAATCTATGCAAGTCGAAGCCACATTATCCCAAGGTAACTGGTACTTTGCAAACGTTTGGGCAATCGCTGTGCTGATGGAAACAGTATCTACAGAAGGTATGAACATGGCATCAGCACAAAACAAGCCAGGTTTATTCTCCTTGAAATCATAAAAAGAAAAAGAAATTGACAGAACTGGGTGGTGCAAGCCATCGGGAGATGGGTCAAAAAATCACACTTCAGGTTAAATCTTGCATGAAGCTTTGCACTGTTGCAGTAAGATGTTTTATTTAACTTTTTACTGCGGTCAAAAGCTAAAGGAAATGGAAATGAGTATTGCTAGCTAATGTTTTTGAAATTCCTATTCCCACACTACACTTGCAGGTAGGGGTTTAACTATTGTACAGCAGCTGTTAGGGGTTTAAAAACTATATTGGATACATATAATTAATTGATCATGTGGTTCAATCCGCTTCTCTCTTTTTCGATAAAATGTAATTTACATTTATCTATTGTGCAATTCTCCTGAGAAATACATACGATACTGGTGCACTTGCTGAAGTAATTTATTTTTTGCTTTGTTTTGTTTTTAAAGCTGTGTTTGTTCTTTTTCTGAATCAGTTATTTATGGTAATTAGTAGAACAATAAATAAACATCAACAAGTTTGGTTGTATGTATTCCAGGGTAGTCCAAATTTAAGCTTTTGACTAAATCCTAGATAATCTAAATAGTATTTAAAAATGCTGAATTCTAGAAAATAATAAGACAAACAGTAAAGTGAAGTAAAGGCATACTGTAGTTAACTACTTCAGTACTGACAAACATTGTGATGGAATTTCTGTATTGATAGAAAAATCTCATCCATCAGAAGAATGATGTAAAATCCATCCTTTCAGTGTACAGTAATTAAAAGGCACACTCCATCACTGACTTTTCTCATTTGGGTGGATCACAGAGGGACAATTCACAGAGTAACAGGTGTATACTGCACATGGCACCCTCATGGGCTGACTGGTTGTCTTCTCAGTAATCATTTTAACAAATTGAATTAATGTTATTGTAACTGAACTACCCTAAGTCTGCATGTTAACACCAGTTGAAGCCCTCTTTAACGTGACAAGTCACACTTTTTGATAACACCATTGATTTATCTGCAGGATCTCCAATTATAGTAAGAGATACTAATCTTCTGACAAGTTACCAATAACACTGGATGGAGGGCTTTATACGTTAACGTTTGAAAATGTAGTTTTATTCCTATAGATGTATAGCCACATAATTACAAGACTTATAAATTAGTCTTATTAAAATCACAGCCCATCAGAAATGTACTGTCCAAGCACTGATGGCATTCATTTTGGTGTGGTGTGGTGTGGCAAAATTAGACATAATGGTTTAGCTCTTCCTTTACACAACATAATCAGTAGTTTATACTTTATTCTGGAATCTAAATGCTCTATCAAAAAACACCTGTACGCCGGTCTCCCCACAATCTTTGTATATAAGAACATAAGAACATAAGAAAGTTTACAAACGAGAGGAGGCCATTCGGCCCATCTTGCTCGTTTGGTTGTTAGTAGCTTATTGATCCCAAAATCTCATTAAGCAGCTTCTTGAAGGATCCCAGGGTGTCAGCTTCAACAACATTACTGGGGAGTTGATTCCAGACCCTCACAATTCTCTGTGTAAAAAAGTGTCTCCTATTTTCTGTTCTGAATGCCCCTTTTTCTAAACTCCATTTGTGACCCCTGGTCCTTGTTTCTTTTATTCAGGCTGAAAAAGTCCCTTGAGAATTAATCTTTTGCGCGGGACTTTGTCAAAAGCTTTCTGGAAATCTAAATAAACCATGTCATATGCTTTGCAATTATCCATTATCGATTTTGCATCCTCAAAAAGTTCAAGCAAGTTAGTTAGACATGATCTCCCTTTCCTAAAACCATGTTGACTGTCTCCCAGTACCCTGTTACCATATAGGTAATTTTCCATTTTGGATCTTATTATAGTTTCCATAAGTTTGCATATAATAGAAGTCAGGCTTACTGGTCTGTAGTTACCTGGTTCAGTTTTGTTTCCCTTTTTGTGGATCGGTATTACGTTTGCAATTTTCCAGTCTGTCGGTACCACCCCTGTGTCAAGAGACTGCTGCATGATCTTGGTTAGCGGTTTGTAAATTACTTCTTTCATTTCTTTGAGTACTACTGGGAGGATCTCATCCGGCCCAGGGGATTTGTTTATTTTAAGAGCTCCTAGTCCCTTTAACACTTCTGCCTCAGTTATGCTAAAGTTATTTAAAACTGGATAGGAACTGGATGACATGTGGGGCATGTTGTCAGTATCTTCCTTTGTAAAAACTTGTGAAAAGTAATCATTTAACATATTTGCTATTTTTTTTTCTTCCTCTACGATTTTGCCATTTGTATCTCTTAAACATTTAATCTCCTCTTTGAATGTTCTCTTGCTGTTGTAATATTGGAAAAACATTTTGGAATTGGTTTTAGCTCCCTTAGCAATGTTCATTTCTATTTCTCTCTTGGCCTTTCTAACTTCCTTTTTGACTTGCGTTTGCAGTTCCGTGTACTCTTTCTGCGTACTTTCTTTTTGGTCCTTTTTTAATGCTCTGTAAAGTGCCTTTTTTCGCTGAATATTTTTTTTAATTGATCTATTAAACCATTTTGGCAATTTAGTTTTACATTTAGATTTGTCTACTTTAGGGATGTAATTGTTTTGCGCCTCTAGTACTACATTTTTGAAGAACAACCATCCTTCTTCTGTGGGTGTTTTCTCTATTTTACTCCAATCTACTTCTGTTAGTCTCTGTTTCATACCTTCATAGTTTGCTTTTCTAAAATTGTAAACCTTAACTTTAGTCTTTACTTTTGGGGATTTAAAAAACTCTTCAAATGAGACCATGTTATGGTCTGAGTTTGCCAGTGGTTCTCTGACCTCTGTTTTAGTTATTCTATCTTCGTTATTTGAAAAGACTAAATCAAGGCATGCCTCCCCTCTAGTGGGTGCCTTCACAAATTGTGTTAGGAAGCAGTCATTTGTCATTTCCACCATTTCTATTTCATCCTTCGCGCTACCCATCGGGTTTTCCCATTTTATTTGGGGGAAGTTGAAATCCCCCATTAGTATGGCTTCTCCTTTGCTACACACATTTCTAATGTCATTGTATAACAGATTATTGTGCTCACCGTCTGAATCTGGCGGTCTATAGCATGCTCCTATTATTATGCCTTTTGAATTTTTGTCCGTTATTCTGACCCATATTGATTCGGTTTTATTTTCTTTGTCCAGGTTTAACACCTGGGCTTCAAGACTGTTTCTTATGTATAGCGCTACCCCTCCTCCTCTTCTGTCCTGCCTGTCTTTCCTATACAGTGTATACCCACAAATATTATATTCGTCCCCATCACTCTCAGATAACCACGTTTCTGTAACACCTATCACATCATAGTTACCTGTTAGTGCAGTAGCTTCAATGCCTTAGTCTACCTGTGTGACAATTACCTTCATGACCTAGTTAGTTCGTGATATGGGGAAAGATGGGCTGACTGACAGGTCATTTTAGTACATTGCTCCCTGCTTTGTACAAACAAACAATTTTTTCATAAAATGTAAATCATGCACAAACCAAAAAACATGTATTTTTTTTTTATACATAATAAACACTGTATTGTTTGTTGCTGACCTATACAAATATTGAGTGATGATGAGTCATGACCCGATTTTTACACCTTTATTCCATTTAAAAGTAGACAGGGACAGTAACAGAAGTTATGCGTGACCATTAGATGATGTTTTTAAATGACTTTTTAGCACTTTTGGTTGTGTAATGTCAGGGGCAAGTCATGTGACTCCAGCAAATAGCTCTGAGATTTTATTAATTGGTACATTCATCTGAGGCATGCCAGTTTGATACTTTGATAAATGAACTGGAATACACTCCCCATTTGAAGTTCAGTTGCTACCCGGAATTAATGTATTGCAATGTGCTGTTGTGTGGTGCAATTAGATTTTTTTTTTTTTTTCTAGTTACTTACGATGGTTGTGTTTGCTATGCAGGACAGTCGTGTTGTGCATTGTACCAGAATTGTGCCTGGAGCTTGATGAACTTAATGTACCTTTCTTTCAGTTTTATTGTCATATGGGCAGTCAGAATGAGAGAAAAGTTGTGGCTGGAAAACTCTGGAACACTTCAACTTCTTCAACACCAGTGCCCTTGTATCAAACACACTGGAGCAAGTAGTCGATGAATGGAATGCTGTTTCCTCTGTCTTGGCAAGGGCACCCTGCCAACAGTGCAGTAAAAAAAAAAAAACTATATTATTGTTACAAAGTACTTCATGATATGATTTTCAATTCAGAACAACACAGACTGGAAAACCGGTGACCACAGGCTATGAAAATATAGAAGATGACGCAGACGACACAAAAGTAGGAGGAGTGGCAAACACTGTTGCTGCAGCAAAGGTCATTCAAAATGATCTAGACAAGATTCAGAACTGGGCAGACACATGGCAAATGACATTTAATAGAGAAAAGTGTAAGGTACTGCACGCAGGAAATAAAAATGTACATTATAAATATCATATGGGAGATACTGAAATTGGAGAAAGAATATATGAAAAAAACCTAGGAGTTTTTGTTGACTCAGAAATGTCTTCATCTAGACAATGTGGGGGAGCTATAAAAAAGGCTAACAAGATGCTCGGATACATTGTGAAAAGTGTTGAATTTAAATCAAGGGAAGTAATGTTAAAACTGTACAATGCACTAGTAAGACCTCATCTTGAATATTGTGTGCAGTTCTGGTCACCACGCTATAAAATTGTGTTCAGTTCTGGTCACCTCGCTCTATAAAGAGTGCAAAGAAGAGCGACCAGAATTATTCCAGGCTTAAAAGGCATGTCATATGCAGACAGGCTAAAAGAATTGAATCTGTTCAGTCTTGAACAAAGAAGACTACGTGGCGACCTAATTCAAGCATTCAAAATTCTAAAAGGTATCGACAATGTCAACCCAAGGGACTTTTTCGACCTGAAAAAAGGGGTCACAAATGGAGATTAGGCAAAGGGGCATTCAGAACAAAAAACAGGAGGCACTTTTTTACACAGAGAATCGTGAGGGTCTGGAATCAACTCCCCAGTAATGTTGTTGAAGCTGACACCCTGGGATCCTTCAAGAAGCTGCTTGATGAGATTCTGGGATCAATAAGCTACTAACAACCAAATGAGCAAGATGGGCCGAATGGCCTTCTCTCGTTTGTAAACTTTCTTATGTTCTTATGTTCTTATGATAAATTCAAAAGATGAGCTACTGGTGTTTAATCACTTATGTCAACCTCATCTTCTTGCACTCTGGAGACTAATAATACTCAGTAGTTCTGAAGCTTGCCGAATAACATTTATAATAATTGGTATAACAATGAGTATACATTAAATGATTAACAAGCATGGTATTTTTTTTTTTCTCTAATCTTCTCCAGATTTCAGCATTTGCTGAACCTAGAAAATTCAAACATAATAAATAAAAAAAAAAATGTTAATTCTAAAAGACAGTAAAACAAACAGTAAAATGAAGTGAGGCATACTGCTGTTAACCATTTCAGTCTTGACAGACATTTTGATGGAATATCTGCTATTGCTGTGTTGACAGAAAAATGATGAAAACATATACCTTGAATGTAATACTCCGCTATGGCAAAATGTTTTGCATCCCCCTATAAATGAACTAATCTTGCATCATAAAGTCAAATGAACCCTGTTGAATTATGATCTTTCCAAGCAAAGAACCCCTAAATAAGCAAATAACGTTTTAACATTGCAAAGACTTACCTACAAAATAAAAATAATTAAATAAAAAGCAAAAAGAAAAACACGTACACACCAAAGTACAGCTTGAAATTAGGGACTAGATTCAAAATTTTGATCAGTTAATTTATGGGTATTAGTTGACTCATCCGTGCACATTTTTAATAAAGGTAACAATCTTAGAGCAGCTGTCCTGCATGTAATACTAAAAAAAGCAATAGAATCTAGAAAACAAAAGCCCATTGGGAATATGGTATTTTCAAAAGCATTTGTATTATTATCTTAATAAATGTCTCTCTTTGTATTTGTGCCGAACAGTTGAGGTGTACCTATGCTGGCCCTGTGGGCACAAAGTGAATAAACCAAACTAAACCTTTTTTTGACATTTATATTGTATTCAAAGAAAAAAACAAAACCAATAATACTAATAAAAACACACACAACTTACATATGTTATAGAATCTATCAAATGCACAGATTCCAATACATTGTTATATTAACTCTACTGTACAGGGATCAGGGCCACAATGTACTGGTAAATGAAAGCCTATACATAATTCATTTACACTAATGCTTTCTCTGGATTAATATTGAAAAAAAATATTCACAGGTGCCATTTAGAGTGTTCTGTTTATTATTGATGTTTGCTTTTTTTCTGCATTCAGTAACTCCATCCACAATAATTCAGAGTGTTTTTATTTCAAATGAGAAGCACTGAACTTGTGTTTTTGTGGTAGGGTAATTTAGTTTGGCATAATTATTTACATACCATGGTTTCCTTGTCCAGTTCCTCAAAATAATTCCAAAAGTGGCTTTGCCTCAACCCTTTGTTTAGAGATGCAATTTTATAAAAAATCTATAATAAATGTCAGAAAAATGCTTTTTCTTACCCGTGTGGACTGTATACCATACTACGCCCACTACAGCATGAACACAGAGTGCACCACTGAAGCACCAGATCGACTGAGAATAAAACTCGTCCTAGTGTCAATCTTTCTGTTGCACCAATTAGAAAAACTACTTGGAGGTACCTGCCAAACCCCTTCCTTTTTGTAATCACTGCCTGTGGCACCACAGCAGTCAGATATGCAACAGACTGCTATATATGATGATAAATGACTAATATGCGTTTGGTGAAATTTGTCATGTGACCGATTATACGTCTAGCATATTATTAAACATTTACCACTTCTTTAAAGTTTATACATTTAAACGTTTAAAATTCCCACCCTAGTCTGACTCCTTATTTATCAGCAACGACCCATGTATGTAATCATCCTATTACAGTAAAGCTGCATGCTGTTCTAACAGTATGAATAAGGGTAAACTCCTGTTTCCAGGAGGATGTATTAGTTAGACTTCCTGTCTTTTTAACTGAAACCCAAAAAGGGATTTTACAATTTTTTAATGATGGTAAATTATTATATGTAGAGCTCTAATTAAACCTTAAGCCTCTGCCGTTGACATTTTATATCATCTGAAATATTAATAGTTTAATGAACTAAAATTTGCGATACAAACCCACAAAACTAGGGAAATTGGGATTACATTTCTGCACTACAACAATCTTAACGAGACATTGCAGTGCAGGCTAAGATAGTGTGCAGGCTCCCCTGGTACCCACATGTGTAATAGTTGGCTTTAAATCAGTGATTTATGTATGTCCACAACACATGTAAAAAAAAAAAAAAAATAAAATAAAAAAAATTATTTCACATTCTTCTATGTCTTTAAAAACAAATGGGGTCACAAATGAAGATTAGATAAATGGGGCATTCAGAACAGAAAATAGGAAGCACTTTTTACACAGAGAATTGTGAGGGTCTGGGACCAACTCCCCAGTAATGTTATTGAAGCTGACACCCTGGGATCCTTCAAGAAGCTGCTTGATGAGATTCTGGGATCAATAAGCTACTAACAACCAAACGAGGAAGATGGGCCGAATGGCCTCCCCTCGTTTGTAAACTTTCTTATGTTCTTATGTTCTTAAGAGAAAGGATGCGTAATTACTGTATTCAGCATGTAAGTCTATTTGTTATTCTGATTTTCATTTATTTCCTGTGTTCTTTTAAATAGCCAGTTTAAATGTTGATCAATGTGAAATTGTTCAATTGAATTTGGGCATGTCTTCATTATACTGATACATCAAATTGCCAAACCCTATTATAGTGAACAACTTGATATAATGAACATTTCTACAGGTCCCATGAGGGGTCATCGCTGTGATACACCTGTACTGCAATTGCCTTTGCAATACAAGAAGTGTTTTCTCTCGACTCCATCAGGGAAGCAGAGTGCTCCACTTGCTGTTTCCTAAGATCACCATGCCAGGCGTTACTGATTGGCTAATCAGACTCACTATAGAGAAAGCACAATCATTCAATTAGGCTACATCCAGACACACCTGGTATAGAAAACTGCAAGTGGAGCATTCTGATATACAGTGCAGGAAAAACACTGATAAGCCATATTTTTTAATAATGCACTTCTTTCTTGTCATGAGGCTTTACATACACATGTTTAGGGGTCTTGATGAAGAGAACTCAAAACCCTGCCATCTTGCTGTTCTGAATCTGCAACCATACAAAGTACATTAACAGTACTGTGCTGACACATATTTTGCTTTATTGATCATATTTGCACACTCCACAATAGTGGAGGCAGACTATTTCACATGTGGGTACCTGGGAACACTTTTCTTATCTATGCAGCAATGCCCAGGTAGTTAAGATTGCTGTATTGTAAAAATGTAACCTCAATTTCCCTAGTTTTGTGTTTTTTTGTTGCAAACTTAATGTTATCTCAAAACAGTTTTTTTTTTTTTGCAAAGAATTTCCATTGTTGTTGAAATGGTAGTTCATCCTGTGGGTTTAATCTAACTACTATGTAAACCTTGGAAACCCCGTGGCAGAGTAGGGGAAGGAAAGGTATAGTCCTTGAGGTTCAGGATTACATTACTCAGAATACCACAGGAGTGAATTAGGGTGAACAATTAGGTAACACAATTAGGGTGTTTGTAATTCAATTACAAACACCTTCTGGTAGTTAAGCAGGCAGATGTGCATGTATAGCAGGCTTAAATGTTTGTGGCCTGTCTGTGTTAAGGCTAATCAAGGCCTGAAAAGAGACCTAAACAGAGACCCAAGGAGATTACTTGTGCGAGTACCAGTGTGATTAAAACCATTCTGTGTTACTGTGTTAACAAATGAATATTGCTTGTAACCGGTAAGCAGCTGATCCGTCCGGCTGTCAGCTAGGGATGAAATCAAGTTTAGTCAGCACTCCAAATTGGAGTTAGGATTTTGTTTATTTATTTTGTATTTACTTTGGAGAAATAAATATACAGGAACCACCCTGTTTTCTTGAACTTTGTTGTGTGACAAATTCCTTTTCCTGCACTAGAAGATGGTGTTGTGTTTAAGGTGTCAAACAATGTGATAAGTCACAACAATGACAAGTTATAGCATAACCCATAATGAAGACACTGTTCTCCTTCATTATGTGGCTTTCTGTTTTAACTGCACTGCCTTATCAACATGCACTGCATATTTTGCTCTGTGCTTCTACTGATACTGCTTGTTGAGATACACATTACGCTTTGTGTTTTACATTTTGCTACATAAATTCTTATCTAATTGTGATGAAACTTGGTTAGGACATTCTTTAGCACAAATTATTGATAATTATTGGGGATATAAAGAAGTGCCTGTCCACTTGTCTTTATGTCACACAGTATTTACTTATATAAAGGGATGAAATCAAGTCCCAAATTTACAGCAGACATTTTAGTTCTTATTAGTTCTTATAAGTACAGTTGGATTTTGTACAAAAAATGTTTTGTATTGGCTATAAAGTAAATACATATTTCTGTAAAATCCATTATACTGTAGCAGCGGGGCAGTTGCAATGGGCGACCCGTGTGAAATGGATGTTATAGACTGGGGAACGGGATGGGACTTTGCTGTTTACAATAATGTGTAATGTGTTCCCTTTCAATTCAAAGACGACTACCAAAACTTTACGTATGGGATATGCCTGCCTATTATTAGGTATTCACAGAGCTGCTGATAGCCCCTTCCTGGCTGACATCCTCTGTCCTGCCTACCGAGGGGTTAAAATCATCATTCCACAGAAGCCATTTCTCTTTTTTTCTCTCAAGGCAGTAAGGTAAGACCTCTGTGTTGATCTGAGCGTTTTGTGTAAAAGACCGTTTCTGAGTTGACTGCAGTTCCCCTATATTCGTGCTGAAAGCTGGCTTGCTGCTTTCCTGGAATGAGTCGCTCCAAAACTGGTCTCTTTTTCTTTTCTCCTTGTTTCAGCAGCGTCCTCGCTTATGTGCAGGCTCTGCCTTTCCTTACTGGCTGTTGTATGTGAGCGACGGCCTGTGCAACATTGATTTAAAGGACTGTGTGTGTACTCTTGGGAGTTCCTCCACCTGGACTAGGCCTCGCTGCATCCCCGTTGTTAAGTGATTCCACCAGCCTTCGTCTGGGCAGCTGGACTGTGCCTTGTTTGTTTCTGTTGTCACTGTGTGTCCCCTGTCTGTATACCAGACAGCACAATTGCTGTATTCCTCCACCGGGCCATGTATTTCATACACCCCGGGACTTGACAAAAACAAAAAACAGTCTGTTCTCCCCCATATGTTTTAGCTGTGTTTTGCTTTTCAGCACATCTGCCGCGACTTCGGCCCTTGTGTCTTCTTGGTGTATGTTGCATGGTGCCCAGGTGCATGACCATGCAGTTAAGGTAGGCACGGCTGCATAGCTGCCCCCCGGTAGTTTGGTACCTTGGTGCACACAGTGCTCACTGCACACGATGCTGGGTGCACATTGTGCATGTGGTGCCCGCTGCTCACAGTGCTCACTGCACGGTACTTCGGTGTCTTGGTCGCACAGCGCTCTAGTGCATGTGGTGCTCACGGTGCTCGGTGCATGCGCATACAGTGCTGCATGGTACTCGTGGTACTCGGCGCACATGGTGCCTGGAGAGCATGGTGCTTGATGCTTCGGTGCCTTGGTCGCACAGCGCCTTAGTGCGCTCAGTACACTTGCATATGGTGCTGCACGGTACTTAGTGCACATAGTGCACTTGGTACACCGGATGCATGCGGTGCTCGGTACATCCGGCGCACGCGGTACGTGGTGCAAACAGTGCCTGGGGCGCACGATGCTCAGTGCACTTGGTGCATGTGGGGGTTAAATGTGCATGAGGCGCTTGGTGCATATGGCACTCGCTGCGCCCATGGTGCGCAGCGCACACGGTGTTGGTGCCTCGGTGCACATATCCCATACATAATGTTTTGCTAATCGTCTTCTCTTTCAAGGAACCAGGGTTATGGTAAGTAGCCTAACATTATGCTCTACGCCAACCTGTTTGGGTGTGCGCACCCTTCTGAACCTCCAAAAAGTTTGCGGACCACGATGTGCTATCATAGTGACACACAGTCACTATACAAGGAAATTCGATTAATTTTGCTTTACACTATAGTGCAGCAATTGATAATGATGCCATATGGGAATTTGATTACCTTACCTAATGATGGCTGGTACTGTTTCAGCGATGTCACAGCCTGAATGTCAGGTTGGAATGGTGACAGTTTTAGCTTTAAATCTGGTACTTTGAACGCAACAAGAGCAGAAAATCCACTTTCACAAGAGTATGTGTAACCAGATGCCAGTCAGCTTTCGTTGCATGAAGACTGTCTTACTCCTTTGATGTCAAGTTCATGTGCATTTCACTGTCAATGTTCATGAATGGGTTTCTAATCCATTCATTTTTTGAGTCATTTCTAAGTGGCACTGAAGATTAGCTAGCTTCAAAATTCTGTTCGACAACACCTCGTAACATACAACACACAGCATTCGCGGCTCCTCTTCACTACTGATCCAAGTAAATCCCATTTCCAAGTATGCATTGCTGTATTTCTGCATGTTTCAGGTTTCACTTGATACTCCACCAGTGGCTGCTCGTGACTTTTTTGACAGATGAGGCACAAAATTACTAAATAGTTATTACCACCACCCATTCAATGGCTAACACACTAGTAATAAATGTACTTTGTTCTACAAGTCATTAAGTGAAAACCAGTGTGGAACATTCGCTATAAAGACTCAAATAAATATCACAAAATCATTTATTCAAAATGAACAAGGCAGCTTGTTATGTCGTGTCAAGAAATTGACAGTTGCCCATTAAAAGAGATGAAACTTTGCCTTATTTAGTTGAAAGAAGGAAACATGGCCAACAATAGTTTGTTCACTGTTGCCTGCCATTTTATTGTCCCCTTGCCACATTCGTTTACCATCTTTCTTCAAAATCTCCAGGGCTAGTGTTATTCTGCTGTCCTTAACAATTGATATGTCTCTCTTTTTGGGATCTTACTGTAAAACCTATTTTCCTCAGGTCGCATATAATATCATAGTCAACTAAAGCCATCATTGAAAAAAATCGCACAAATTCTAACTACTCCAAATTAATAGGTGCTGCTTCAGCAAGCTGTGTTTACCATAGTAATGCCTTCATAAAGGGACCTAGTTGCCTTGGTAACAAGCAGCTTTGTGAGGTGCTCAAGGTATGTGCCTCACGCAGCAGTGCGGTAGCATTGCATTGTTCCAGCTTTCTGGCTGGTGAAAGCGAGTTGAGACTTTTAAATAATGTCACAAGCGCTTCTGTGGCCTTAAATATATTTAATATATACATGCTTAACAGTGCTTAAATGTGTTTCTCAATGAAACAAAAAGAATATGTTAAATGTTTTTTAGCCTGGGAATTATTGATGAGGCCATGCCTCACTTGCCTCGTACTGCCACTTGTTGCATTTTCACTTGCTTTCCTGTTCAAAGACACTGTTTTTATACAGTGACCCATTGCTGACACTTCCCACAGTGGGACGAACCACGTGGGGTTGCTTCTAATGTGCGGCGAATTGCAGCGTTGGATGTGATTTAGTCACACGTTGCAACTAGTGTAATACAGAGGGAGGTGTACTAGTGTAACAGCGGCAAGTGTACTAGTGTAATACAGTGGCAGGTGTTATGTTCTGCCAAAGATGATTTGTCTTGTGAAATTGGGCTTGCCAGTACAAGGAGTCAATTTTTATTTGGTTTTCCCGCAGAACCCCTGCGATGGCCACAGGTTGGGAACCACTGCTCTACGCCATGTGAGTGAGTGCGAGCCTGTTTCAACAGCTGAGGCTGGTTTCTCTCTCCCATTATCTTGAGCTGCCTGCTCCGGCCTGCTACTAGCTTGTGTGATGATGAGGTTGTGGGTGCGTCAAGTGTGGGGAGATGCAGGATGCATGCAGGACCAATGGGGTACTGTACTACGAATGGGCAAATAGGTGAAGAGTGGCGGAATTGTGCTGCACAAAAGAGGGTGTTATGCCACCAGCGAGAGAGTTGCGAGTAAGGAATTTGAAAGTGCATTTCATAAAGAAAGGCGGCAGCTGAGAGAGGGACCTCCAGAGCAGTTCAGAGTGCAGCGTTACCAGCTAGTGGGAGGTGGGATCAGCAGATCCAGGAGGGAGACGGGAACTCATCTGGAAGTTCGCCTTCAACTGCCGAGGAACACCGACTGCTGCAGTGAGAACACCACCGGCATCAACGGAGAGAGAGAGAGAGAGAGAGAGAGGGGATGCTATGTGATGAAGAGCCCCTACCACTTCCAAGCAATGGAAGCACAACAGATAGAACTCCAGCCGTGACAGATTTGTGTGCTATGTGTAAAGATTTGCAAGGAGTATACTCATTGTATTGGTGATTATGATTAAAATTTTGCGATCCAAGTCAGCCTTACAACAATTGCAATTAAAATGTTTCAAGTCTAAACAGATCATGTTGTGCGGGTATTCATTCTCCAAGATGAACATTATTAATATTATTAATATCAGCATTGTGTTCTGACTGATGCAAATCCTTGTATCTCCGTATTGCTCTTACCGAGATCATCTGCAACTCAAGGCCTTTGAGGACCTGCCACTTCTCCCACGTACTGTGAGTATCAGCATCATTTATTTTTCATTAGAATTTACTTGAAAGAGAAAGCACAGTTCATTTTTTCTTGTGGTTCAATTGTGTTTACCTACAGTTTGCTTTGTTTTTGCAATGATGAAACACAATGTTTTTTGGTCTGCTAACATTCATACATATAAAAATATACTAGTTATACTCTCTATGGTTTTTGCAGGGAAGTCAGCAAAGAAGGCAAAGCAGTGAAAAAGAGACTTGTAGTTTTGATCCCTATTCCCAATATATATATATATATATATATATATATATATATATATATATATATATATATATATATATATATATATATATATATAACAAGTTTTTGACTGGATGACATGTAGAACTGACTAAAACCAACAACAATTTTAACAACTATATTTGTGTAGCTGCAGTATGTGTTTATGGGTATAACCTGACTTTGCTGTAATTAAGAATTTTGGACCTTCACATAAAATAATTCACTACCCCTGCCCTAATGCTTAATGTAAGGTTTAAACCTAATAAAACTATGTATCTATTTCTCCACAGGGTATGATGAATGTTATACATGACATTTTTTTTAGCTCTGCAATCCATTTTGTTTCAAGCAAATTAAATATCCAATCATGGAAATGATAATTGAGAGCAAACACAGCATGTCTCAGCAAACTTAAACCTTATTGAATGCACAAAGTCATCTTGACTTGCTGTAGGACTCATGAGGCCTGAGGCTGAGCTGAAAGGGTTCTATGTTAAATAAGCAATCTTGTCAGTTAATTATTAAAAGTGCTGTAGTTTAGGTGCTAGGTGGTACAGTAGTCTATTTCACTCTTTTCCTCCTAGAATTGTTTTTGGTCTGTTTTGGTCTCCACTTGAGAGAGGCCTGGGACTAATGTCACATGGTATTTAGGTCAGGATATGAAGTGCTTGTCAGCACTGTGCCTGGCTTTAGCCAGTGCCACTGTACCTTTCATAAACACTGAAACGTCCCAAAAAACATTATTTCTTATTTATTTTAAGGCTGTCTAAAAAGACATTAGAAAATGGATCTGAAATTCCTTTAATCTGATTAGTTATAGTGGCCTTAATATCTGGTAAAGGATCTTGAATGTTATTTTTCAAATTATGCTTGATCACTGTTGGCTGTCAATGTACATTGTCAGCTTCCTTGCTGTCCTATACGCTCAATCTACTGTCTAGTAAGGCCCTTCTTGTTATGTTAAATGGCCTCGCCTTCGGCTGAGGGACATCTAACGGCACAAGGCAGGCCTTAACAGACAGTAAAGCCCTCTTCTTCAGGTTGTATTACTTTAGAAATAAATTAAACAAATGGGGAAAGAATATATGAGAGTCAGTGGAAAACTACATAAAAACAACAGGGGATTTGTGGAAATGTTGTTTTGCTAATGAAATATAAGAAGATATTTTAAACCTTAATCCACCAAATGAGAATTCTGCTTCTTTTCTTTTAACCTTATTTTTTTCCAGAACTGCCCACAGTCCCTAAAGCTATTAATTCTAAGAGGTACTGTTCAGCACAGTCCTCAACAATCCTTCACCTTTAACAATGTGTCTGCTGAGGAGGGCCTTGGGTGGAAAGAGATAAAGTGATAGAACTGTTATCTCAAGTGAAAATGTTTTATGCAAATCCATTCAGCTAAGAAATCTCTGAGCAGACAAAGAGACACAGACATACACATGTCCACTGGATGTTTACAATTGTTAAGGTTTAATTTGGTAGATTTGCTACTCTAATTGTTGTGCCTTAGGATGTTTGTCATGAAAGACTAATGATTTGATTGATTTATTAATATAAACTAGAAACAAATTTGTGAAAAATAAACTAGTACAAACAATTCAAGATCAATTATTGTATTTTATTTATTTATCAGTTGCATCCCTGTTTTTCAGTGCAATTTAAAAGGCCCAGTACTTTATTGAATTTCATCTTAGATTATTTATTGCAGTATTGTAATTTAATCAACACAATTTCATTGTATATTGAGGTCTTGTGAACAGGTGGCAACAACAACAAAGACAACAACATCATCATCTTCATCTGCTGGGTACATGTGTTTTGCACAAATTCTATGCCATGAAGCACTGCAGTTGTGTAGATCTCAACAGGTAGAAACTGTAGTCACCATAAATTCGTATTGTACAATACTGTATGATAGCACAAGATAGTTAACATTTTTAAGTAAGAAAACATCATCTACAAATCTATACAGCAGTTTTCATTAGAGAATTTGTTTTCCTCAAAAGTGACATAAGGAATTTCTAGGGGGTGAATTCTGCATCAACAACTGCTGCAGAGTCACTTACAATAGGACCTTGGTTTTAAGTCTCATCCGAAATACAGCACAAAGCTACCACTGTTCAAATGCCTATGAAGTGATTCTGTCAGTATTCACTCACTGACAAAGGAAGTCAATTTAACCTTTCTGGCTTTGCTTTCCAGCCAAATGAAGAACCAAGCAACATTGTCACAACCATGGAGTTGCACTTGCACAGGCTACAAGGAAACTGCTCTGGATATTTTTATTGTATCTATTGCATCCAAAAATGAATCAACTCTCCTTTGTTTGTGTTACTCAACAAGGATTTTATAGTTATCTAAAAAAAAAAAAAAACATTAATAACAAGATGTGGCGAAGTGTCCCACCACTTTGTGTTTATTAGTGTTTTATGCTGTATGTAGTGTGTTAATGTTGGTGTTTATGTATAAAATACCCAGGATATAAATACGGGGTACAGGCAAGAGTGTTTAAAATCTATATTTGTATTTAGGCACGAGGATTGCACAGCACTTCACGTGCAGGTAAAACGTAATAATATGTGAGCACAGGGAATTGCAATTTTATTAATTCACGTGCAGTTGTACCGCGACTCCAATTGAATGATTGATTAGCAATCAAGTCTCGGTGCAGCTCTATAAAAGCAGCACGTTTTCCCTCACTCGGGGGTTGTGTGTTCGGAAATGGAGAACGGGTGAGAGAGAGGAGATTTAATTTAAAAATATAGCAATTGCTACTGCTTGCTGACTAAAAACCAGCACGGTACTTGTTTGTTCGGTTCGTCCACGTCCGTTTTGTGTTTTGTCTGTCTGTTTGTTTGGCCAATGCACTCTTTATTTTCAGTTGTATGTTTTGTTTAAATCTTTTGTTTGTTTATTATTTATTTATTATTTATTTAGCGCCATTACATGTTTTGGTTTCTGTGCTCCTCCAGGTCTGATGTCACCACTACAGTCATCCTGGTCACATATGGTGTCTGAAGAGGGATAAACCCAGTCTCCACAAGTCAGACCAGGGAAGGACAGCATTTTTTTGTGTGTTTTTCAAAAAAAAAAAAAAAAAAAAAAAAGTTTTTTGTGTGAAGTGTCCTTTTGGAAAAAAAAAAGGATTACAAATATTTTTTTGAAAAAATAAATAAAATCATAAAGAAATGGGAAAAAGCGGCCGGAGGAAGCAGCAGCAACAGCATCAGCAGCAGCCAGCACATCTGCAGCAACGCAGGGCCGGTCGCAGGTCCTGCGCTGTCTCTACCACACTGGACGTCTGCCTCACCTGCCTGAAAGGTGAAAATGGTTCTTTGCCGTTGGCGAGGTTGGGCACATAGCACCTGCCCAAACCCCTCCATTGCCAGAGACAGAGGAGACCGAATGCTCTATGCCTGAGTGGGAGAAGCTTGTGCATCCAGCTCCCAGAACATAAGAACATAAGAAAGTTTACAAATGAGAGGAGGCCATTCGGCCCATCTTGCTCGTTTGGTTGTTAGTAGCTTATTGATCCCAAAATCTCATCAAGCAGCTTCTTGAAGGATCCCAGGGTGTCAGCTTCAACAACATTACTGCGGAGTTGATTCCAGACCCTCACAATTCTCTGTGTAAAAAAGTGCCTTCTATTTTCTGTTCTGAATGCCCCTTTGTCTAATCTCCATTTGTGACCCCTGGTCCTTGTTTCTTTTTTCAGGCTGAAAAAGTCCCTTGGGTCGACACTGTCAATACCTTTTAGAATTTTGAATGCTTGAATTAGGTCGCCACGTAGTCTTCTTTGTTCAAGACTGAACAGATTCAATTCTTTTAGCTGGTCTGCATATGACATGCCTTTTAAGCCCAGAATAATTCTGGTCGCTCATCTTTGCACTCTTTCTAGAGCAGCAATATCTTTTTTATAGAGAGGTGACCAGAACTGCACACAATATTCAAGATGAGGTCTTACTAGTGCATTGTACAGTTTTAACATTACTTCCCTTGATTTAAATTCAACACTTTTCACAATGTATCCGAGCACCTTGTTAGCCATTTTTATAGCTTCCCCACGTTGTCTAGATGAAGACATTTCTGAGTCAACAAAAACTCCTAGGTCTTTTTCATAGATTCCTTCTCCAATTTCAGTATCTCCCATATGATATTTATAATGTACATTTTTATTTCCTGCGTGCAGTACCTTACACTTTTCTCTATTAAATGTCATTTGCCATGTGTCTGCCCAGTTCTGAATCTTGTCTAGATCATTTTGAATGACCTTTGCTGCTGCAACAGTGTTTGCCACTCCTCCTACTTTTGTGTCGTCTGCAAATTTAACAAATTTGCTTACTATACCAGAATCTAAATCATTAATGTATATTAGGAATAGCAGAGCACCTAATACTGATCCCTGTGGTACACCACTGGTTACCACACTCCATTCTGAGGTTTTTCCTCTAATCAGTACTTTCTGTTTTCTACATGTTAACCACTCCCTAATCCATGTACATGTGTTTCCTTGAATCCCAACTGCGTTCAGTTTGAGAATTAATCTTTTGTGCGGGACTTTGTCAAAAGCTTTCTGGAAATCTAAATAAACCATGTCATATGCTTTGCAATTATCCATTATCGATGTTGCATCCTCAGAAAAATCAAGCAAGTTAGTTAGACACGATCTCCCTTTCCTAAAACCATGTTGACTGTCTCCCAGGACCCTGTTACCATATAGGTAGTTTCCATAAGTTTGCATATAATAGAAGTCAGGCTTACTGGTCTGTAGTTACCTGGTTCAGTTTTGTTTCCCTTTTTGTGGATCGGTATTACGTTTGCAATTTTCCAGTCTGTCAGTACCACCCCTGTGTCAAAAGACTGCTGCATGATCTTGGTTAGCGGTTTGTAAATTACTTCTTTCATTTCTTTGAGTACTATTGGGAGGATCTCATCCGGCCCAGGGGATTTGTTTATTTTAAGAGCTCCTAGTCCCTTTAACACTTCTGCCTAGGTTATGCTAAAGTTATTTAAAACTGGATAGGAACTGGATGACATGTGGGGCATGTTGTCAGTATCTTCCTTTGTAAAAACTTGTGAAAAGTAATCATTTAATACATTTGCTATTTTTTTCTTCATCTACGATTTTGCCATTTGTATCTCTTAAACATTTAATCTCCTCTTTGAATGTTCGCTTGCTGTTTTAATATTGGAAAAACATTTTGGAATTGTTTTTAGCTCCCTTAGCAATGTTTATTTCTATTTCTCTCTTGGCCTTTCTAACTTCCTTTTTGACTTGCGTTTGCAGTTCCGTGTACTCTTTCTGCGTACTTTCTTTTTGGTCCTTTTTTAATTTGGCAAATTAGTTTTACATTTAGATTTGTCTACTTTAGGGATGTAATTGTTTTGCGCCTCTAGTACTACATTTTTGAAGGGGAGCTGTGTGCATCCAAAGCCCGAGAGGAGTTTCCACCTCCACCAGCAGAGGGAGAATTCCTGCTGGTTTCACCTCCACCACCATCATCCAAGGGAGAGGATTCCTCCAAGACAGACTGGTCCACTCTCATCTGAGGGGATTTGGTACTGCCTGACGGAGCCTGAGAGGGATATCGAGGAGGCTCTCCCTGCTGTGATAGGCCCAAGATAGTGAGCACTGGGGGGCCTGGGAACAGCAACACCACCCAGCATCCATCCAAGGCTGTGGATATGGAAGGGGCCCCACTACTATTTCCAGCACCAGAGGGAGAGGAGCCATCGCTGCCATCTCCAGTGCAAGAAGCTGACAGCTATGAAGAAGGGAAGATTGGTCAGCAGACCACCTTCACCCGCATCACTTTCACTGCAGGGAATTTGGTTCACGTGCAGGCAAAATATAATAATATGTGAGCACAGGGAATTGAATGATGTCATCGTTTATCAGACATTTCCGTGGGATAAACATGGCTAAAAATATATATATATATATATATATATATATATATATATATATATATATATATATATATATATATATATATATATATATATATCTGATGAGCCAAGTTGATTTTGTAATATTGATGAATAGTACATTCATAACAATAGTAAATAGTGTATGCATATAATATATATATATTTTTAATCAAAGTACAGTTGTATGATATTCTGTTGTAAGAAAAAATAAAATAAAATTGTATTTTATAGTTTTGCAAGTTAAATAAAACAATATGCGACCATTCATTTCCCCAAACGCTACAGTGCAACTGTAACTCATTTTTTTCACTAATAATGAAAGTCTTGTCTGTATGTTTTGGCACTCCAGGTCTCATTAAATAACAAAGACTCATATACAACTCCTTAGACATGCTTAAATTTATAATTTAGTCATTTGGAGACCACTCCAGTCATTCCCACCAGCCTGGTTGGAAGATCACCCAAATATTTCAATCTACCGTCATGGTACTGCAGATCATCACCACTGTATTTAGCAGTCCAGGAAAAGTAAAATGGCATCTCCGCTGGCTTTGCAGAAAGAGCATAGCTGTGCTTGACAAGCTTTCGAACAATTACATACAGTGCTTTCTTCCAAAAGCAAAAACAAAAACACAGCCTCCATGCTGCCACCACACAAACCTATAGAAATGTTATGTAATGGTGGTCCGAGCTCAGTTATTAGCTTAATCAGAGAGTGCGCTCACTTCAGTAATGAAAGGCGTGTGTGTACAGCAAACAACCGCAGCAAGTGGCTAACCGCAGCGTGTGTGTGTGTGTACAAAGCCTTAGAGACAATAAACAATCAGGCAAATGTTCCTTATTCAGAACCAACACACCTTGGTTTTACAATCATCTGTTTCAACATCAGTTAAGACTTTTTAACTGTATGGAAGGCAGCCTCAGCTCTCCCAGTCTACACCTAAAAATGGCTACACATGTCAATTTCAGTTCACTGAACATTTGTGCAACTATTTTGTTTGGTAATTTTGAAAGATACTAAACATGCTCTTGTACCTTATTGGCAGTATACACAACTACAGTGCTAGAAACGATAGCAATTAAACACAAATACAAAAATAGATAGATATAGATGCAATATCTATACATATACATATACTTTTTCTCCACTGACAGAATGAAATAGGAATTCCCTCATAGACTGAACCCACACAGTATGAAGGTCGGTTGCAGTATATAAGCCATTAAAAAGTTGTCTACAATTATGTTACTATGTTAGTAAATAAGGTACTTATAAATCCTACGACGTCCGTACTACTACCTGACGGTTACAAGGAAGATTGAGGGGGTAAAGAGCCATGTTGATATATATATATATATATATATATATATATATATATATATATATATATATATATATATATATATATATATATATTTTCAGCCCTTGCCAGTTGAGAGAACACTGTCATCCTGCTTTATGTCTTCATTTTCCAGCCCGTCCATTCCTGCTTAGAACAGGTACACTAATTTGCTTCAATCCACTTAATTTGTGATAGACAGAACCACGGGTGAATAAGGAATAGTGGCTAATCATGTATTTTAGATGTCTTGATTATTCTGAGAATGTGCTACAATGTATCCCTTCAGCAGTGTGTGGCATGTCTAGTTTGCATCATGCTTCATTGTACATTGAACAAAAACACAAATTCTGCTGCACACAGGCAACACAGACATATCAATTTACTGATAATCATATAGTTAAGCTTATTTAACAGTGTCCTTTACTGAGTCAATTAATATAAGTGGTATTGGAAAATCCAGTGGTCTATGAGTGACACTTAGCTTAGTCGCGAATCTAGCTAGGAAACAATGGAAATTAATTTTCCATGGCCTATGCTCGGGGTGGCCAAACTTCCTGACCCTACAAGACACATACAGTTAAACATGAAATGTTTGTGAGCAATACATTTTTAATACTATTGACTGTAGATTATTTTTGACAATGCTGGGTTGAAAAAAAGAGACACTCTTTTGTATGGCTGCTGCGTGTATTAAATACTGTTGAGCTTTGTGGATGACAAATGCACTGTATTTATTTTGAAAGGCATTACAGTAACTGCTCATGATGAGACGTAAGATATGTAAATATAATATTAATTTTAGATCTGCAATATAACATGTAAACATGTATTCTCTAGTCTAGCACCAACACTCCATTTTTATAAAAAGATTCACTCATCTGAATAAGGACGTTTGCCATGAGCAATATTCCATGCTTGCCATCCAAACACGCTTAAGTTGTTGAATCAGCTTCTTTACTGAGTGCTGAAAGCAGCCCCTGCCTTCAGTCTGATCCAGGAGGATATTCACACGAAAATGTGTTTTTGTGATGTTTGAGATTGCTTACCTTGTAGTTGTACAGGCAACAGTGTGTAAGCGATTTGTTGCAGAGAGACACAGGTTTACCACTGTTTTCAATGAAAGCAAACTCTTTTTCCCAGTCTGATTAAAGCCTCATACTTTCGGGTATTGCTCATGGAGGGTTTGCTCAATGCCACTGTCTCCACTAAATGAACGAACACTTAATTCAGAATTATGAAATTTACTTTCAACTGCACATCCGAAATACGCATGAGCCAGCAATCGGTGTCAAAAGTCAACATGTGACAAAATATCAAAATAGAGAAAAGAAAGAATAATTTCCACAAATGAATACAGACAACACAAATAATAAACGTGTTTATTTTGACTTTATCTCTTTTCGTTTTTGTTTATTATTCTTTTTTCAGTCCATTCGAGCCACAAAGTGTGCGTTACCCAGCATTTCAACAGGAGCCGAACTTGAACTGTAAAAGAGCTGCATGCGGCTCATGAGACTTGTATAAAAGTTCCATATATTTATTATATTTCAATTTCTATATGTCTAGTATTGTACAATCTTTAATGTTACGCTTTCTTTTTTCTTCTTAGATAATTATCTACTATTAAAACATTACTCTGACGCCACCCTTTGATCTTTTGATTGATTCATTCCATGAATCCTCTAACTAAAAGTGGCTCTGTGGCTTTGAAGAGAAGGGCAATGCAAGGCATTGTTAAAGAATCCACAGTTTGTACTATGAATCCACAGAAAATTGCTGATTTGTCAACAAAACAAAACAAAAGCAAATACCATTTAATTATGCAACAATCATTTCAGCAGATTAGTTAATTATTGTATTACACATTTCAAACTTAACACTTAGAAAAGGGCTATTTACTAGGTAGGTTTACTTTATGAACAGCTTTATAGCTTTTACATCTCTCGTTTATCCACTGTTCAAAAAAGCTTACAGCTCACTTCCATTTTGCCTGAGTACTTCTAGAAAACCAATGGCTGGCAATGACAGTTAGCATGTTTTTTGCATTTTTGTTTTAATAATGCCACTTTCATGTTCTACAACCAACAACCAAATCCAGTTACTAAATTAACAATCAATTGAATCTGATTATCGAACAAGTATCAATTAGGAAGAAATGTTTTAAGTGGCTAAGCCAGAGATTGTATGTTTCTTGGTGTTAGATCTCCTTCCCGACCTGTGAGGGTGCTGAGTAAAGGGAACAGAGTACCATGGATTAGATGGCCTGATAGTTCACTCCCAGGATTAGGTATAAGTCGGCCATCTAGAAAGGGAACTGAGCTATGGTAAATTAAATCATTGACCCAGAAGGTGCACTTGTTAATCAAGGGGTCATGGTTAACAGTATATAAAGGGGATGTAGTGAGGTGATCTGTTCCTTTGTGAATGGTTAAATTACGTAACTAGAAGGAGAATCGATGTTATAAAATCTTGAGTGTTTTGTTTGTTTATTGTCATGTCTGAATTATACTTGTGTGTTATAATTTAGACAGCTAAACACAATCCAGGAGCTATTGCTAAAAGTCAGCTCGAACCTGGACAACAACTTCTGTTTGTTTTCACTAAAGAATTGTACTTTTTTACGACGGGCACTAGAACACACATTATGGACTGGTGCTTTTGTTTGTGTTATGCGTAGGTGAATTAAAACAGGACTGTTATTATTTCGGGGCCAACCCGCGGATTACAGATCAGCCATACACACCGCTGTATTGCTTCTCATTGACATTGTTATTATTTACTGTTGTTTGCCATCATGCATTTGGATTACAAAATACAACCACCAAACAACGTTGCACCTGGATTATAATTGTTTTTCTGTTTATTGATCACCTTCACCTGCACACTGTTAACCACTTTGCCACAGTGGCATAAGCAATTCTAAAAGTGAATCGATAAGAAAATAATTCACAATTTCTCATGTCTAATGACACTCAAAACAGTGAATTCTGTTTTCACAGATTCAACACTTATCATTGGTTATCCCTTACTTCAGTGGTTTTCAAAAGGCGGTACATGAGAAAATTTCTTTAATGGTGGACAACAAATTTCTTTTTACCACTTTGTAGTACTTTGTGACTTAGAAATCGAATCAACAATGTTGAATCTCCTTTAAATTAAAACCACAGCCATACTGGGGAACGTTTCCTTTCTGTTGGGTAAGGTTAACTGGTTACTGCAGTCTGTGGGCTAAAAAAAAAAAAAAACCCTCAAAGATTGTCATTGTATGATGCTGCTTCTTTTAAAAATTAGCTTTTGGAAACATTCACTTCAAAACAATGTGCTTGTTCTGGCTAGCTTTGATACAGCACAAGACACGCACGGCATTTTACATTATCCCTGCTCAAATGTTCAACGATAAATTTCGAATTCAATTAAAAAAAAAATTAAAATCTGTTTTCTCTCTACACATCTGCATTTGTTGGAAGAAAGGCATGACTTTTGTTGACAGCGTTTTCATTTTGTTTTAAATTGGAAACTTAGTTTTGTTTTTTAAAAAACATAACCTGTTTTTGGACTCTTAATTTGGACTTGTTTCGTTTGTTGGAAGAAATGCATGACTTTTGTTGACAGCATTTTCATTTTGTTTTAAGTTGGAACCTTAGTTTTGTTTTTCAAGAGACATAACCTGTTTTTGGACTCTTAATTTGGACTCGTTTCAGCACTTTAGAGACTTATTGGAACAATTTTACATAACATTTTATGGTGCATTTGCACAGTTGTTAACTAACTTAATTTAATTTTGTTTGTTTTTAACAGCAGCTTTCCATTTGCAGTACTAAGTCTCGTAACTAGAAAAGACCATTATTTTTTTCCTGTTTTCATAGGTATATTGATCACAGATGGGGGTATGCGGTAGACTAGATTATTTAGAAGGGGGTACAGGGCCTAAAAAGGTTGAAAATCACTGCCTTCTTTTCTCTGCAAGAAAAAATTGCTTCATAAAGATGAATTTCAGGTGTTTTGAAAAAATACCTCTAGGGGTGTGCAGCTGTGTGGCAAAGTGCCCCGCCCCTGTGTGTATTTTGTGTTGTATGTTGTGTGTTAATGTTGGTGTATAGTCATTGGTACATGGGATATAAACGGGTCTGTGTAACGCGAGTGTTTAAAATGTATATTTGTATTTAGGCATGAGGATTGCATAGCACTTCAGGTGCAAGTAAAATGTAATAATATGTGAGCACAGGGAATTGCATTTTATTAATTCATGTGCAGTTGTACCGTGACTTCAATTGAATGATTGATTAGCAATCGAGTCTCAGTACCGCTGCATAAAAGCATCATGTTTTCACTCACTCAGGGTTGTGTGTTCGGTGAGTGGAGAACGGGATTGGAGAAGGAGGTAATAATAATAATAATAATAATAATAATAATAATAATAATAATAATAATAATAATAGATAAAATATCAGCTCACCGTGTTTGTCTGTGTAGTCCATTTTGTTTGTCTCTTTAATTTGGTGAAAGTGCCGTGTCCTGTGTTTTTATTTGTTATAGCCTTTTTATTTACTGTTCTGTTCATTCATTAAATGCTGAGGCAAACAAGTGCTCAGCTTCCCCAAAACTCTACCTCTCTGTTGTTTATTTCCTGGTTTCTGATCTGACGTCACCCACTACAGCCGTCTTTGTGACAAGCTGTAATTTCTGTTTCAGTGATTTTGTGTAGAGATTCAATTGCAGAGGGGAGCAGAAAAAACAAACAATATCACACCCCCAGTGGTCATTTCTAAACTCTCTTCAGAAACGCAGCTTTTAGAAGTCTTTTCAGAAGCCGTCCACAAGGCTGACATTATTACCCTGGCAAAAAAAAGGAAAAACCAGCAAAGGAGAATTTTACAAAGCTCAAATTAAAATGTATCCAATTTACATTTTATGAAATAGACCTACAGGTTCACTGCAGCATGTGAGATGATGTCAAGCACAGAATTGTGTCTGTTTTTCTTTACTGTGGTCAATTCACATTGTTTTGTCATTCCCCTCTAGTAAGACAACGTTGCATATTTCAATGCATGAAAAAGGTGCTATAGTACACAATATTATTCTGATTCCACTTTTCCACCTAATGAAAGTTTGTGGTTCATTAGGTAGCACACTTGGTGTGCTGTCAGAGACATCGTCTTTCAATCAAGGTCCCTGAGACACTTCTGGAATTGAGGGATCTTTATTTGAAAGACTGTGTCTCTGACAGCACATCAAATGTGCTACCTAATGAACCACAAACTTTCATTACATGAAAAAGTGGAATCAGAATAATATTGTGCATTTTGTATATAAACCTCAGTTTAAACATTCTTGCTGTGTACAATCAAATTCCAGTTACATTTCTCCAACATCATACTATTTTAACAACTTCCACAGAGCTGGTTATTTCTGTTCATCACTGGTGAAAAAAAAAAACTAGCAATAGAGTTGCTTATTAATATTATTTTAGCTGGTGTGTTACATGTATTGATATGACAGGTGTTACATATTAACTGTGCTTGCTTCAAGGCGGTAGTAGCTAAAAAAAAATAAAAATAAGACTAATATTTTACCTCAGTAATCATAGCACCTCGGCATGCTGGCATTCCAGCCAAATACACTACAAACACAAACTGCAGTTCCCAAGCTTTCCATATGGAGCAGAGAAATGTTTAAAGAAATAACACATTGAACACGTTGAAATTACCTTTTTTTTTTTTTACAGAGTATTATTTACAATTCTTAAATATTAAAAGAAACATAATACAGTCAATGATAAGGACTTCTAGTCAAAACTTCTGTTGTAATTTATTACGTTTCTTGTAGTATTTCTAAATTTAATATTGTTTAATAATTATGGATGATAATTACAGTTCTGATGAACTTGTTCTTCACTAAGGCTAAGGTCGTCCAGGTTTAAAATGTAAAAATAAACAAATTGGGCAGGAAAGCTTTTGTCTGACACCATAAATTTGTAAGTGCATTTACTTCCACACTGATTCTGCAGGATGCTGCTTGGATAGCCATATAATAAACTGAGATATGTGTTAAAGGCAGGTATTTTAAATGTTATATGTGTTAATAATAGTCAAGTGTAGCAACATGTACAAGAAAAAACTTCTCAGTTTAAAATGAAAACTCACTGGATACAACAGGCAGTTGAATTAAGCAAGTAAAAAATAAAGCTTGAATATGTTGATTAACACTTTGTAACAGGTTATATCAATTTTAAACGTACCTGATTAAACTATTGGTGCAGCTGGAAGGCAAATATAAAGAAAATAGATGAAATATGAATTACGTCTTCAGGGCTTTGTGAGTAACCTTACCAAGGCAGCTGTGTCAGTCAGTATGTGGATCACTGTGGTTGCACACACTTAAGTAATTAAAGCAAGCACACCAACTTGTTTAATCTACTGTAGATCATATAGCCTTTGTCATCACAAATGTACTGCAAATGTCATGGATATTATATATTTAACAGAAAACTAAATTGAATTAAATCTGAGTCTAGCTTTGCCTAGTGATAATGATCGATATAACACCTCGAATACATCAGGCACTCAGGAAACAAAAGGATAATCAAACCCGTCTATGCAATTGAATTACCCAATCTATGAGGGAAGGGGGGTTTAGCATCAACCCTACAGCAAGGAAAAAGAAAGAAAAAGGGAAAAAAAGCAGTTTAACTCAGCTTAAAAGAAAATGAGATTTGAAACAATTTAACATTATTACTGATTTAAAAATCACTAAAGAGTACAAGATGCAAGCGTTTTTATTCTTAAACCAACTAACAAGTGCAGAATAACCCAGGTAATAAACCCCAAGTAAAGTGAAACCGTTTGCAATGTATAACTAAAGCCGCAACCTGATATATTTGGTGTCTAAAGAAATGTAACTTCTTTTGGTAAAATTAATGGGAATTCAGAATAAAATCTAAATGACGTTATGTACATTTTAAAAGTTTGCCCTTTCTAAATTATGATAATGAGCTCATCAAACAAGAGAAGGGGGGGGCGGCAAACAATCAAGATTGCAGCCATATTCAGGCACAAACTTCAGGCAGAAATTTAAACGATCCCCTTGTTTGAAAATTATAAGCCAACTGTAAACATTACAACAGTGCTCCCTGATCTCTGCCCAGCTGCTCTGCTGTCTGATCTCTGCCCAGCTGCTCTGTTCCCTGATCTCTGCCCAGCTGCTCTGCTCCCTGATCTCTGGCTACCTGCTCGACTCCCTGATCTCTGCCCAGCTGCTCTGCTCCCTGATCTCTGGCTACCTGCTCTGCTCCCTGATCTCTGGCTACCTGCTCTGCTCCCTGATCTCTGACCAGCTGCTCTGCTCCTTGATCTCTGCCCAGCTGCTCTGCTCCCTGATCTCTGGCTACCTGCTCTGCTCCCTGATCTCTGGCTACCTGCTCTGCTCCCTGATCTCTGGCTACCTGCTCTGCTCCCTGATCTCTGGCTACCTGCTCTGCTCCCTGATCTCTGGCTACATGCTCTGCTCCCTGATCTCTGGCTACCTGCTCTGCTCCCTGATCTCTGCCCAGCTGCTCTGCTCCCTGATCTCTGCCCAGCAGATCTGCTCCCTGATCTCTTGCTACCGGATACCTGCTCACTGCTCTGCATGCTCTTGGATTCAAAGAAACAAGGAAACTACAAGACTGCACCTGTAGCCCTCAGCTCTCAGTATTTATCCATCGAGATCAGGGGCCCTGTGAAAGGGTGGTGGGTAATTCACTGACACGGGAGACAGACAGGTGGATTTGGCAATACAGCACAGGTGCCCAGTTTTATTTTGGGGTGCTCTTTTTCTTTTCGCCCGCAGATGGCGCTGTTGGTCCATGGTCTGCTTACCAACGATGGTAAACAAAGCCAAGGGAATACCAAGCGATGGTACACAATACCGGCGCCCTTGCAGGTGCTTCGAAACAATAGTTCAAAACAGAAGGCACAAAGAAACAGGCAAAATAAAACAGTAACAAAACTACAAAGAAAAAGGTGCTGCACTTGACAGCTATATCCCAGTCGCCGCTACCCGTGCAACCCGGATCACCGTCCTACACTGCCGGCAAACTAGCCTGCTCTGTTACAATACTCCGGGGTCTGCCCAAGGGTTCCCCGCTCTCACTGTCTCGCTGTGAAACTCTTTTTCTTTTTCTCCCAGCTGATTCTCGGTCCTGGACAAGAGCTTCTGCACTTTCGGCGCGTCTAAGTGGGCAGACCTGAGGAAACAGCAGAGCATTATTTTATAGGGCTAACAATCTCCCAAGACTCGCCTCTCAGCTATTCAGAGAGGGGGAAAGTCCACACACCCACTTTCCCACCTCCCCGTGTCACTGCCATGACTCACAGGAGGTTTATAGATGACTGCCGCCCTCTTCCTGCAGCCCTGCGAACACGCCAGCACAGTCAGCACAGATCTCCCCCTGCTACAGGCCCTGATACTCAAAGAAACAAGGTAACAGAGCACTGAAAGTTGACTGCTTTCCAGGCTAGGTAACAATACTTTTAAATATCTATATTCAGGTATTGTGTAATCCGTTGTTGTAGTGTCAGTATGTACTAATATTTCATTGTCAAATTGTTGTTTAAAACCTTAGTTCTTATTGTAATATTTTAATGCGATACTAATTGTGTAAGTGTTTTGTGTGATTTTCAAACATATTTTGTTGCATGCTTAGTAAATACCATCTTTCCAAGAAGAGATTCCCAGTATTGATTCATTCACTTATGTTGAATAAATATGATTTATGAACTTTGAACAGTCTGGAATGTGGTCTATTTCAGACAGCGATAATTAAAACAGGTTTATACATTCTAATAGGACGCGGTGCTTACTGTTTTAAGAATATTAACTTTCTGTGTTAGCCCCTAGACTACTGTTTACAATATGGGCTGCAATTCGTTGACATGGTATTTTTATAAGCCTTATTAACAGTGATCAGAATTAGTAACAAAATTATGCTCTGGCAATCCACACAAACAGTGTTATTCTTTGAAGGTTTATATCCATTGAATCAGTATATCCCAGTCTCAGATATTGATCAGAAAAAAATACTGTAAAACTGATTAATCAACAACTCAAACCCTATTCACACTGCCTAAAAAATGCACATGCAGAATGTTTTAAAAACATCATTGTAATAATGGTGTACTACTTAGGCAGTAGGAAAAGAGTAAAACATACAGATTGTCAATTTATTGCATCACTCATATTTATTTTAGCAGTGCTAATTAGGTCCAATTTACCAAATAACAAAATAAAAATCAATTTAATTAGACTAACTAAAATATGCAACTACAAACTAGTTATAAATACAGTATACGAGAAAGCTAACCAGTTAAAATGTTTTACTGATCTCTATTAAGTTTCCACTCTAATCCAATGAAAACATTATTTATAGTACAAGTTTGGAATGTTGTTGTTTCCAAACCTTTGCCCATTCTTTTAAAGGTACTATTGCAAATCAAACTTAAGAAGACATGCCTACACAACATACAGAGCATTCTTTTTTTGTTTGTTTTGAAAATTGCTTCATTCATGTAAGTGCTATAAAGCTGCTGAGCTGTGTAATGTGCTTTACATCTCCTTGTATCAGATATGGGCAAATGCAATGGGAGCTAAATACTTGCAGTCTGCAATCCTATGCTTCACTAGTTAATCAGCTCTGCCTTTTTTTTTTTTTTTTTTTTAACAAAATGTATTGCTTGCCTGTTGTTCTAGATTCTAGTCTTAAATATGAACACCAGGAGTCACAGACAGAGACATTGCACAGGCATTCATTTTAAAGGACTTGATGCTATTGTTGAGTTCTCTGACGCAAAGTATAGAGCAAAGTTCATAATGCAGGCATCAGTGAACGAGTGACATCTACAGATAGTAGCGTTTTAATGCTGTAATTGGAGGGAACATTATGAATAACTGATTTGTTTGAAAACACACTGTAACCACACATTAGGGAGTTTGGATAGTCCCTATGCTCTATGATAATGAGACAAGTGTTTGTCTTGAAAAGGGAGTAAAAATAATAATTAATATTTTTAAATGGAGATGATTCATACTCAGCTTTGGTAACACAGTATACTTGTTTTCTGTCAGAATCAAAAATAAAAATGTAGGACAGAAACATTCACATTATGAAAAACAAATCTAAATTATCATTTGGATGAGTGTCTTAAAAATAATATTCCTAACATAAATTTTACTTCTACAATAATATGCAATATGACCGAATAATAGGTTGATTTATGACTAGGGTGACCAGGAACAGCTGAGAGTCTGAATTTGGTTTATTGCTGCTTCTACTGGTTAGTCAGCTAATTTAAAAAGGATTATGGCTTAACCAGTATCCAGTCTTCAATGACAATATAGTATATATAAAAAGAAGGTCTTTATATACAGCAGTGTTTAAAAGTGTGTCTTCCTAATTGTTAAGTAGGAGCCAAGTGTTTTTAGAGTAACATATTAAAAATTACTGGGTAAGAATTACAATGTTGATGTTTGCTAAATAAGCAGATTATTTAGAGGATCTTTGGAGTAACAACAGCATAATTTAACTTATCTTACTAAGATGCTTTAAACCGTGTACTTGCATTTGGGGTTATCGGCAGAAATTATTTTTATATAAGGTGGAATGTATTAGCTGTATCTCTCTTGCTATTTAGTGTGACAGATATAATAGAAAGCAACATTGTAAGTATTTCATTTTATTATATTTACATTTAGAATTTTTTGCAAGTCTGAAGAGGAAATGTTATTGTAGCAGATTGTAAAGTCTTTATCCTTTATATACATTATAAATCACAATGGGTCAAACTCACACCCGGTATCCTGAAAGGTTGGTTTATTTTTTGGTTTCAGTAGTGACAAAAATACCAAAATGGTTGGAAGCCAGTAAGTGTGGATCAGGGAGAGACAAAGGGAGGGTTTTTTTTTTTTTTTTTTTTTTTTAAGTCTGGACATTGTTTTATTACCCAGCACCTTTCACAATTACGTTCACAAACAGAGCATCAGACAGTATCAATGACATGTTTTATTCTTTTTTTTTTCAAAATATTTGACTATTTTGACTATTCAACTCTGTTAAATTATAACTAGAACATAGCTGTGTGACAAATAAGACAATAACTTAACGTATGTAGTCTCTCTTCCCAGAAATTTTAGTCACGCATGTTCAATATGGCAGCCATAGGTTGGTTGGAGGCCAATGTTCACAAACAAATGTAGCATATAGTGCTAAAATAATCTTACAAATAGGATGTGAGAACCTGAAATTGTCTCTGATACTGTATACAATATGAAGCTTTGAGATGGCAGCAGCTTTGTAAGATTTCTGACAAAAATAAGTTAACTTTTTTGTATGATTCACACAATCAAACTTGAGAATTATAATAATAGAATTACAGTGTGCACTGTGTATGAAGTCAATCACCCGAAAACCAAAAAATGACATGAACACAACATGGCTGCCATTTTATGTCACAGGTCAAACAAAGAGATTAATACTTTTAGATTTTGTCAATAACACTAAAAATATGGAGTTAAAAAAGTCAATGATGGAACTTCATAGGGACAATTTAGATATCTTGGTTGGTTACCATAAAGAAGAGTAGCAAAGAAAGAAAAGTAGACTACACTGAAGTCAACCATTTCAAGTTATTCAAGACTTGTGTGGATGAAGCAGACTGGTTTGTTTTAAAGATGGAACATGCTTCCTTAATCCTTAAGAGGTGTTGGACCTAGGCCAGGGCTGAGAGGTGATTCATCATGATGGAATTTACCAGATTTAAGGAATCAACAACCTCTTCTTACATAAATTAAAAGGGGCTTCTAATGTAGCAAGGCAGATGAAAATGAGAGCTCCTCAAGAGGTGCAAAACAAAATTGCTGTGATACCGATTTCTTTTTTCACAATGGGGCAATTTCCATTGAAAGTACTTGGTAGTACTTTCAGGTTGTGTAACAACAGCAATAATACAGGTATGCTAATTTAATACATATTTTGATACAAACTTGACTTTTTTTTTCCTTTATGGGTACTCATGATAGAGGCTAAGTGTACAATATATTGCATCTTATTGCTAAGGGACAAGTCTAAAGCTAAAGCAATCAGCTATCCTATGACCAATCACGAAGATAACAATAGTACGTGTAAAGAAGGGCTTTGTTATTTATTTATGTATTAATTGCAAAGGCTACTTTTATTTATTTATAGTAACTTCAGTATTTTTATAACCTTGCTTATAAAACACCTTAACTTTAAAGACTCTTTTTAAAGAGTCAAATGTCAATAATCTGAATCGTTGAATAAATGGTGTCACATTAAAAAAAAAACAACAAAAAACCAACTTACTGTATGTTATTTTGTCCTATTTGGTCAAAAGAAGCTTGCAAATAAAGCCTAGGATTGCTTTGCACAGCCTTCAGTTATAATAGAAAGTTGCACCAAGTTACGTCACAAACAGGATGTCACTGTTGAAGTCTCATAAGCATAATGTAGGATTCCGGATAAAGAGAGACGACTTTCTCAGCTGTGTGGAAGCACAGCCAGTGTTTGGAGAAAAACCTACTGAGATTACACAAGCTTGATTTAAAGACTATCCTCTGGGGACACATTGACCAGGGAGCAACAAAAGATCACACTTCAGTTATTTAATTACCTTAATCGAACACATTAAAAAATAAAGCTTAGAAACTAGTAGAGAGACAATTAAGATATTAAATAATCGAATACTGCTGGAGGATGACTACACTAGCCCATGAAGAATTCCAGGGTAAAGAAGCTATAAATCAGAAATACACACAATTTTTCATTCAGTCACTTTATTTTAGGATAGAGCTGACAGTGTAACAGCTCAATAGCATAAGGAGCAGCAAGTCTTTTAGAGCAGCCCATCACCTTTCATTGGATTAAGAGTTTATTACTATTTCTGTTGATCCTAGGTAAGTCGCAGGAAAAACTCTCTTATAAGTTTACTCTGGTATACAGTACCATTGTAAAAAGCATAACAGAATGTTAAGCAGAGGGGAAGGTACGGGCAGAGTTAATGTATGGCACACAGCTGTCAAGTATGATATAAAGCACAATTAATGCATAATACAAGTATTGGGTACAGCATAGCAAACTGCAAAATAACTTCACATTGGTAAGGTTTTATAGGCAGGGTTTTGGTGTTTTACCCCCGACTTTCTACTATTTTAAATATGGAATTGATACATGTTAAGGCATTCGTGTATCTCAATCACAACTGAGAAATTTGTTAATAGTAAAATTGATTTAATTTACAGTTTTTTTCTTCTGTGACAACTAAATGTGCTATTAAATTGTAAGTCTTCCCTTTTCATTTAAAAGCAGAAGTGGCTCATCTGTATTAATATAAATTCAGTTATGCATAATGATTGTAATAAAGTGTATCCAGCATAAAATATTGTATTTTTCATTATAGCTTTAATAAAGATTAATCATTTATTAACAAGTTGCAATCTTGTTTGTACATTCTGCTTTCTGAAAGAACGGTGTCCTAGATACTCGGCAACACACTGTGACTGTACTCAGGGAACATCCAAAATAATGGCAGACAATATTTCAATATCAGATTGTTCAGAAACTGATAGGGAGATGGAATTAGTGGCCGAATTCGACTTTCCCACTCAGCCGTTGTGGCAGAGCAGAGCTCTGCCATTTAGAAATTGGCAGTTATGGGGTTAAATTCCCCTACCTGCCTGGGTTTATTGTGTTCAGGTGGCTGGGGTTGATTAGTTAATTAGTTAATTAGAGTAATTAACGATCAATCAACACCCAGTCACCTGACATAAAAGGAGGCCTCAGCTTCACATTAGGGAGAGGAGGGAGCTGAGGAAGCAAGCTGATGTTTGTGCTTGCTGGTTTTTTGGTTTGCTGTTTTGTATTTTCTGATCCAGTGAAGGCATTGCCCAGCTTGGAAACCTTTATTTTTGTAAGTTTTGCTTTTTGTTTATTATTTGTGTTTAAATATCTTTATTTTTGCCCTTGTGTCCTTTTATTTTGTGTTTATTTATAATTAAAGCATTATTTTTTTGAACTGAAGTCTGTCTCTGGGTTTCTATCCACTCACCAGCCGGTCACAGCTGTGTATAGATGATTGTGCATGTGTGTGGCAAAGTGCCCTCCCCTGTATGTATTTTGTGTTATCAGTTGTGTGTTAATGTTGGTGTATAGTCATTGGTACACAGGATATAAACGGGTCTGTGTAACACAAGTGTTTAAAATGTATATTTGTATTTAGGCACGAGGATTGCACAGCACTTCACGTGAAAGTAAAAAGTAATAATATGAGCTCACGGGGAATTACACTTCATTAATTCACGTGCAGTTGTACCGCGACTTCAACTGAATGATTGATTAGCAGTCGAGTCTCGGTACAGCTGCATAAAAGCAGCATGTTTTCACCCACTTGGGGTTGTGTGTTCGGTGTGTGGAGAACGGGATTGGAGATGGAGGTAATAATTATAATAATATTAGTAGTCGTAGTTAAATATCTGCTCACTGTGTTTTGTTTAGTCCATTTTATTTGTCTGTTTATTTTGGCAAATGTGCCGTGTCCTGTTTGTTTGTTACAACTGTTTATTTTCTGTCTGTTCATTCATCAAATGCTGAGCGAGACCAATCGCTCAGCTCCAACAAACTCCACCTCTCTCGTTGTTTATTTCCTGACTCTGGTCTGACGCCACCCACTCCGGCCATCTTTGTGACAATGTGTTGTCAGGAAATGCAAGTGAAAACCAAATACGAAGGATGGAAAAATGCAACACTTATTTTTTTTTTTAGGTCGAATCATTTTCAAAAACCTCATTCCAAAAGGAAATGCATCATTTCCGAATCTAATTTGCTAGTTTATTTGATAGGTGTCAATTCTGCAAACATTCAGAATTAGCTGGAGCTATATTTAATACTTTTGGGACGTATATTGAAATAACAGTGCTGCTATACTTGTCGGTAGGTCCCTTCATTAGTTGAAAATGAGAATAACTCTGTCTTGCTTCCCTTTTTTGTTTCTTCTTTTTTTTTTTATTGAATGCAACATCAATCATAATAATACATCAAAATACAACATGCGATGGAAACATGTACAGTGTGAAAAACAGAAATGGAAAATTAGACAAACCATGTTTGTCACACAGACTAGTGTGTTTGCACATGGAGGTACTATAGCTTATACAACGCTTCATTGGGCATGCATCGGAACATTTCAGAGCACATGTGAGTGTACATCTGGAAGTCATGTTTTTGGGCTCAGAAGAGATGCTTGAAAACAATAATTCTCGACAGAAGTGTGGCATTATGCAGATGTTTGGGCACATAGGGATTATTATACAATGACCAAATACATTCGGAACAGTAAGGTGGGATAGTTTATGTTTTATCATTCATGTAGTGCTGCTGTACCCTTTAACCTAATACCTTAGAGGAGAAAAGTGCCACGAGTAATACAGTCTCAGTGAAGCATGTCAATTGCTCCTGTGCCCCTAAACTACAGTATGACCACATCACATTGAGTTGTATAATATGATCTATAATTCAGGGCTGACAATGGAACATGAAACAAACAAAGTGATTGGTCGAGCAAAGTTCCAGCTTTCCGTATATTGGATGGATACGGACAGTTGGAGCCTTGTCACATGTTCTAAATCTCTGCACTGCCTCACGTAATTTAAAGTATCGGATCATAGACATCTTGCTTTTAGAGCACAGCTGCAGCCATGAAAATGAGTGACCAATTACCTGCAAAAAATCCCAAAGTAGTAAATTGACATGCCAATTTGGATGAGAACAATTAAATGAACTCTCAAAAAAAAAAAAAAAAAAAAAAAAAAAAACATTCTACTTTCTTTCTACTCTGTCGCCCTGACTTTGTCACTTAAAATAATGTATTTTTAGCGGTTTGTAAATTTGCTACAGAAAAACACAAAAAGACACTTCTGCACATTATCCACCCTTCTCAGACACATACCTTGAAAAATTACTGAAATCTGAGATGTTGTTGTGTTTATTTTTATTCCTGTCTTTTCTGCTCAAATAGTGCGTCTGTTCAATATCAAGTTCCTGTTTCGGTACACAAAAATGACAGCCTTCATTTGACCTTCAGTAGCTGGAGAAGGGGACCTTGACACACACACACACACACACACATATATATATATATATATATATATATATATATATATATATATATATATATATATGTCAAGTTCTGTCAGGTTCTCCTCCTTATTTACTGTGACTAACAAAATACAGAGAATCTGTGACAGAGACCCCTGCAGCGAGTCTGCAGCCTCAAAGGACTTCAAAAGACCTGTAACAGAATAGCTCTCCTGTTGATTCTATTAAAGGCTCCTGGATGTTGTCAGTAAAATGGAGTTCATTGTCTATTTTTTGTAGGATTATTCCCACATCTCAGTGCAGCTGAAATGCAGACAACAAATAAAAAGTCCCAGGCATTAAACCACTTGGTTTCTCTAGTCCCTCAACAGTTGTTTTTTGAATACCTGTCAATTATTGGCCCAGGTAGTGATGCATGAAGTTGGTTACCTCTGTAAAATAATTGTTCTCGCTCGTAAAACCCCCTCTGTAAAGCTGCTGTGAGTGATAAATTCAAGGATGACATAATGTTCAAAATGATTTACGCATTAAGCTAGTGTAAAATCAGAGCACTAACTCAGGCCAGAGACTGACAAGCTGTCCTATATGTCCACGGCTCAGAATTATAATCCTGTCAGTGTGATACATTTTATTCCATAGCGCAACCAATCTGATGTGACGAGGAAGCGGAAAATGCAATCTTAATATTGACTTAATATTTCAGCAAAAGTGCTTTAATGAGTTAAGGGACATTTAGTAGGAAATATACAGTACATACCTGGGAATGTGGCTGCAGGGGATGGGGGCATCTTTTTACTTAATAGAGAATGACAGGGAAGTATGTTGTCACCCTCTCTGGGGACTGATACAAAAACAGATATCTAGCAATAGTAATCCCATTTGATTACATCAATGCATTTACCACCTGCAAAGGTCATGGAATGATTTAATGAGCCATGTTCTGTTGCATGCTCAAAGACATTAAATGGAGACAAATAAAGGTTTGCAAACATGCTGTTATTGAAAAAGGGCCATGGCATATCATGAACTTCAATGTCATGATATGTCAGAAAAATGCACTGTGCATGTCCATATAAAAGCAGAACCTCTTTTTGACAGTGCTGATAACTGGTACATGAATTGGTGGCCACTTTTCAATGTGAAGGCCACATTATTTCTGTCCTTTAAACTGATTCAAATCAGTACAATATCCTGCTGCACTGATTTATGTTCTATTCAGACCACTTACGTCCTGGGTGAGGGCTTGTGTTCAAATAGAATTCCTTTGCAAACGCTATTTTATGAGATGAGCCGTATCCATTTCTATGTAAAATTCTGCAGCCCTTATAAGCCTGTTATGGAAATGCCTCTAGTAGAAAATGGTACAAAACACTTGGAAACCAGGAGAATAAATGAAAGTAATTATCCTCATGATGCACTGGAAATAAATTGCACCCGTCTCTGTCTTTCTACTTACTGAAATAGGGAAATATTTAGCATTCCCTACTCGTAAAAGGCCTTTAACCAGGTGCACCTGTCTCCTACTCAAATAAGCTATGTGACGATAGGTAAATGTGTCGGTTTGTCTAGCTATATTTTACTTGCTGTCTTTTAAGAAAAAAAAAAGATACGTAACGTTGGGATTGCAGGACAGGGATATAAAGCTAGCACTGTTGCATGACGGGAGGGAGTTGTGCGCGAGGTGTGTTGCGGGAGATACGAGCTGAGCAAGAGAGAGAGCTTGAAAAAGCAGTTTTGAAAATACGGCGGCACGTTATTGAAGACAACAAGTTTAGCTGTGCTTTGTTTATTTTTTCAAGCATAGCTGTTGGATGTTTTATAGAATACAGTGAAGGAAGAAATAACAAATTATTCGAGTGAGCTGTAGAGACGTGTTGCTGCCGAATCTACATCGGGTTTGAGAAAATAGACTTTTCTACTATTAGTGTTTCCTAATCGGGACAATTATTTTTTCTTTGAACTATCTTAACTTTCATGCTGATTTGATTACGGCGGAAAAGAAGAACATACTACCAGCTTAATTGCTTTAAAGCTAATGGAAATTTACTGTGACTCGTTTTCTACGCCCAGATGCATTTTATTTCTTTTTTCATCTCTCCTGCTGCTTTGGATAAACGTGCTGGAACTCTTGCGCAACATTTAATGAATATGTTTTGTGCTGGGTTACATGTTGTGAAAGTGTAATTTGTTTAATGTGTTGCAATGCATTGCAACCTTATTAGTTATGCTGTATAGTTTTATTATTTATATTTGCAAAGCATAGGTAAGCCATCGTTTTATTGAATATTGTAAGTTAAGAGGAGTGTTGGGTAAGACATCAGTTAGAAACAATATAGCATAATGAATGGTCTTAAATCATGATGATTGATCACTTGAGATTTTGAAATTGAAATGTTGCTTGTGCTTTTAATTCGGTGGTTTGAGACAATCATTAGATTTGTTTTGTTTAATTGATGGTTAATTAGTCATGTTCACTGTTTTAAGAAACGTTATGTGCAATATGTTAGCTACTTATGTGTAATATAACGAGCTTTATTAAGTGTGTAAAAACATATTCATATGTAATTGGTTCAATATCTAAGTGCAATATAACTATGTGCAATCTATAATAATGTGCAATATAATTTGTTGGGCTCAGTTTAGTTAATTAATAGTGTGATTGGTAGATTGAGGTAATTGACTAGTATTTTCATTTGTTAGATCCCTGGGCCAGTAACCAAGAGACGTGCTTGTTACTTTGAGTGTAATAAAAAAAAAAAAAAAACTTTGAGGACTGATTGGTTCATTAGTGCTTCTTCAACTGTTTTTTCCCTCCTCTGTCCTGTTTATATATCGTAATTAGTTAGTTATTTCCTGGGCATATATAGGGTGTAGTGGTGTCATGTATAGAAAAATGAATTACTATATCCTAGCAGCGGTTTGGTGACAATTAAATATGGTAGATTATGCATTTGCCTGGCACCCCAGATAGCCAACCGTTACATCTACAATAGAACAGACTTAACAAATATATACCTCAGAATATTTATCTGGCAACCAGCATGCTCTTATCAGGCACACCCTTGAATCCTAGTAAGTTTTAAAGAACAGTGCAGCCTGAGTGATCTGGTTTATGGCAGCTTGACAGGTCAGTGCTTATAATGTGCCTCTCGTTTATCAATAACCTGATCATCAGGTGTACTTAATTATTAGATATATAATTTTACTAAAACAAATGACAATTGTTTTCACTTCAGTTTTAACCAATTATAATCTATAAAAACACCAGATGATGTTTAGAATTTTTTTTTTTGTATTTTTGTGTCAGTCATTTAGAATTAATTTATTTAGAAAACCACCACTCGCATGTAATCGCTAACATTGTTTACAGAGGACTGGCAGTATGGAAAGGCATTGCAAGAGCCCAATCATAACTTTTGCACTGTGCATGATTGAAACACAGGCATACTTAATGGTTGTTTGAAAACCTAAATGTGTGTTTTATGAAGTTACAATAGGACATAAACAATTATCAGTTAGCCTGTAAGTACTATAAAACAAGAACAGTTTGTGAGCAAGAAATGTTTGATAATTTCGTGTTTAATTTTTCAGATTTAATAATGTGTAGTGAAATATATTATTCGTACATGTGCTGTACATTAAAAGAAAGAAGCGCAAACATTTATTGCTGCAAAAATGGGCCTTTGAAGACCATTAGCAAAATTAAGTTGCTGCCAAAAAATCCTGTTTTGCAGTATATAAAAGTGAGAATTTGGTTAAAGAAACCGTAAAATGAGAGAAATTATATGCTGGGACTGTGGAGTTTCAATTTCTGAGAAAACGGTTACATAGCTATACATAATTTACTTGTGTGCTCTGTCATTCTAGTCAGCCATTTTCACGCCTTACTAGGAAAGGATTAGTGTTTGGTTGATTACAGGAATGGAGCTTGGAGTACAAAAGGGAACATGTTGTCTCATAGCACTGGTTAGCTGTGCTGCCAGCTGGGTCATTTTGCTGCCCAGCTGGGTGGCTTTCTATTCAGTTTCAAGGTAGAGAATGATGATAGGTAGGTTGTCTATTGGCCGGTTTTAGCAAAACCGTGTTAAAAGATCTCTTCCGTGATTGACAGAATAACACATTGAATCGGAAATAAGACTGTACACAGACACAGACCCCTCCCCCTGCCCTGTCAAGTAAACTAAAATAAAAATAAACTAACAAAAATAGATAATTTGAGCAATTAATAAGAGACCCTGCAGAGCCGCCAAGAGAAATACTGAAATTGTGGGTGATTTTATATATATATATATATATATATATATATATATATATATAATATATATATATATATATATATATATAATCCTTCCTGGCATGGGAAGCAGTCCTTAAGGGTGAGAATGTGTCTATTGTTGGAGTATGACCACACACATTAGGTCTGAATAAAAACAGAACTTTTCAACAGAGATTTCCTTAAACCTTAGTTATTAGTATTAATAGCAAGAGATATGACCAGTTGGTGTAGGTGTAGGTTTTACCCATTTCAACGATACTGTCCATGCAGTCCGTTTGCTGTCTTGGCCTAAATACGGGAGTCTGAACTTGCAGTCTGTTCATTTGCCTTTTGCCAGTTTGTCTACATTTTGTGAGCAACCCTAACTGGCAACATTAGATTTATTACAGTAACATAAAAGTACCCTTAAATGTCTTGTGAAAGTGTTTTTAATCTGTGATCATACCAATCTGCTTACATCTATTGGTAGGGTGACCATATGGCTCCATGTTCACTCGAACAGGCCGAGACAGTTCAGGACTCCCATCATCACAATACATTGAGGTAATAGACCGTGATATAAAAGGTATATTGTAATAGCACTAATAATAAGATCAGTTTAATTTATTAGGTTTTGCTGTGAAACAACTAAACATTGCACCCTTGTTCACACGCAAAATATGTCAATTAAACCACTTTTACTACTAATATGTTTATCAGTTGTAATCGACAAAAACAGAAAACCAGCAACACTAAAAATAATAATAAACACATGCTTTCTTGGCCAGGCTTTATAGCAAATGTGAATTAATTTGCCTGCTTAAAGGTAATGATTGATTGATTAGTATTTCAGGTGAATGTTTAGTAATAAACAATTAAAAAAAATGAAAAGTACAATTGCAAATATTGTAGTTGCTGTCTGTTTACAATGGGGAACAGCATCATTGAATGGGCGCTCCTGATTTGGTCGTTTTTACAGGAAGTGGATGGGTTTTTGTAAAAGTTGTTGTCAGCCCTGCTGGTAGAGGAACGGAGAGAGAAGCATTCTGCACCAGCCACAATCCATACTGTGCTCTCGACCCTATCAAGTTTTAATACGTGTTATATATCTCAACGACATGTGCTTCTGGACACTGGTGAAGGTGTCTCTCCTGAACTTTGAAACGTACACACAGATTGTTTTCACCCTACCCTGGCAGCTATGGACATGCCACAATTGATAAACTGGGTGCATGGCAGCTGCCGGTACATTATGGTACCCGATCTATTACTACATTCACATTCTACATTACAAACACTGAGGCCAACTTAATGGGCCTTGGCTTATTTATTGGCCTTGGCTTTTCCTTGATGGAATACAGGCACTGGCGGCAACAATGGCCTGTGCTCTTTGACGGTTTGGGCATCCTCTCCGCATTCATCCACCATCCCAAAGTTGACCCCACTGTGACTCATTCAGCCACTGCGGCACATCCCCCTGACCCTACGGGACCAGGTGTCAACGGAGCTGAAACTCAAGCTGGAAGCTGGCATTGTAGAGCCCATCAACCTATCTCCCTGGATCTCCAACCTGGTTATAGTGAAGAAAAAGTGGGTCACTCAGAATTTGTGTAGACTTGTGCGCTGTGAACAAGGCCATCATTCCCAACAAATATCCGCTCCCACCAGCTGAGGGCTCACTACCCACTTCTATGGCTCTGCTGTCTTCAGTAAGCTAGACTTACGCCAAGGCTACCTCCAGGTTCCTGCATGCCATTCAGATTGAGCTCCGCACCCAGCTGTTTGCATGGAAAAAGGCTTTGTTGCAGTCTCCCCCACCTTTTGTAAAGTATCACTGTAAATAAACACTCACCGTTTTTGCTTTATTCACTTGTTCTTAACTTCAGTTAAGTTGCGCTTAATAGGGTGGGCGAACAGTGCGTGATCGGGTTCATCCCCTATGAGGAAAGTGTGTGCGTCTCGTCAATGCAACTGACGAGATTTTGATAGACATACACGCACAACAATTACTTGATTTTATAAATCGAAAACGATTGAGTCCAAACAGCCAATCAGGTTCCAGATCTAGTGGGCTTCTATTTTGCATAGATGTCCGCTGGAACGTTACTTTAAATCATTCCGCCTATAAATACTATCGATTCTCAGCTACTGGACAGCAAATCAACAGGAAAGTCAAGATTGGTCCACAATTCTGTCATCGGATCGATACAAACAAGACACTTCTTCAAAATCAGCCAGCCAAACTGCCTACTCTGTTTCAGTTTTTTCCGCACCAACCCATCCACTCCCTGCCAGCTTGAATGATGCCCCGCCTCCAACAAGAAGTTTCGAGTCTGATTCAATACTACATGTCCTATTTAATAATGCACTGGAGTTACGCTACAATAACTCCATAGAAACTTAAAGCATTGTTTTTACAACAATAGCTACTAATTTTTAACTATACATTTTTTTCTACCTCAATCATAAGCTTATTATAGAGAATTATTACTGAGCTCCCTATCGGCCAATGTTTCAAATAGGGATTTTATTATGTTTCATTTTTTGTAATAACTTTCTTTTATTCTCACTACCACAATGGCAATCTAATCATACTTTTAAAGTTATTTTACAAAGTAATCTGTAATAAAGAGTGACATGTCTTCAATGATAACTGTCTTCAATGTCTAGGGTTACATGTTTTCTGGTTGCTTCTCTGGTTGTGTAATTGTACTATCTGGCTACATATAAGAAGATACAATATTAAAAATATATACAGGATGATTTAGTATTTTTCCTCAACTAAATGAAATGGACAATTTAATATAAGTATTGTGGAGTTAAATATTTTATTGAATACCTGTATGCAAGGAAGCATCTTTTCATTCGCAAGGAAGCATGTCTTGTCATTGGTCAATTATTTAAAAAGGCAGAATATGTTTGTTGTTGGTTCCCATGGGGTTGGAAAATAATGAGACACCTGAGTCATCATGAGGACCTGGCATTCAAACCTGGGGATCATCTAATAATGACGTTGCTCAAATGTTGACTACGTTCAATGGCATGACCTTTGACCCATATTGAACAGCCTGGTTGTTCAAACTTTAGAAAGGGTAATTTATTTAGCATGCCTCATGTCATGTATTGTGCCATGATAAACATTAAAGTTACTTGAAGTGAGTAATCTATAGTTTGCAGCATAGCCACCAAATTGTAAAGAGTGTGAATTGCCTTAACAAGCAGTGCATAAAGCTGGGGGTGTCATGATTTTATTTATTTTTTTCAGAATTCACTTGTGTAGTACTTTTGGTAGATCGATAAAAGTATCCAAGTAGTTTTTATGTGTAGGTTTTAACTAGAAGTGTATAAAAAACAACTCTGAAGTTGACACCTCTGTGAAAAGTCCAGCTCACTCAAAGCTGCTACTTATTTATGCGTGATGTCACACCAGGACAAGCTCGCAGACCTGCCAGCTGCTTTCTTGCATTACCGTTCACAAAAACCCCTTGTCAGTCACACACGTAAACACCCATGGGAGACACCATAGTAAATAAATGTGTAGTGTACGGTTGCTCCAACACGCCAGGGCCATTGATATATCTTCATGAGTTTCCACCCACTGAAGATTTACAAAGAACAAAAGGCTTCACTACTGAGATAAAATGATCGTTCTCTTTGTATTCCTGCAGTCTCTTGTCTCGACTCCTACATAAGAACTTGATCTTGTGCCTCCCGATCGCTCCAGATTATTTAGATCGACAATTTAATGTAAACTTTATTCTTATTATTTTTCAAGTGCTGCGGAGGGCCACTTGAAGTGCTCCACCACCCGATTGTATAATTGTGCCTAATTATTACGGACGATGTTTGCCCAACACATGTTCCTTATAAATGTGTAGTTTTTGAGCTCTCCTCTTCATGGCTTGGCTCTTTTTGTAACTTGGATTTCTTTTCACATTGACAGTGTTTTTATAAAACATACTACTCGCTATCTTACTTGCCATGGATGGTAATTACATTATTAGATGGTACACTCTGGTTTTAAGTTTAGTTTAACAATTCCTCTTTTGAAACATTGTGTGTTGAATTTATTACATTTGAAATCAGGCTACCTTACATTATTTACTGTATATGTAAGAATTATTGTATTGATTTATGCAATAATTCGGAGTAAGTTGTGCATTAAGTACAAAAAAACTAGTCCTCTCAATCTCGTGTTTTTATAAGTTGCAGGTATGCAGGTGCAATAATATTCAATTATTGCAAGTGATATTCTTCTAAATTCACCATCTGAATAAATACGCTTGGCACAAGCTTTACACTAAAAGCAGTAAGAAGATTTAAGGCATGAATATACTGCCAAGAAATTCAAATTCAAAACCTGAAACTGACAAAAAAAAAAAAAAAAAAAAAAAAAGCACTGTGCTACTCTGTCGTCAACAACATACCATGAAGAGAGACACAAGTGCAGAAAAGGTAAACAATTTATTTATTTATTTTTAATAGCAAAATAACTTTTACCAGTGGTTTCACAGACCCTGGATAGCACTAATCTTGGTCTACCCAATGTTAAATTAGGTAAACTAATGTTGTAATGAGGCCTCTGAAGCTCGTAGTTTGTGATTTTTACATTTATAAATTCTTAGATTATATTTGCCTATGTCAGGCTAGACTATGTGTAGGATAAAATATTAATGATATTGAACTAATTAATAGCATATTAAGTATGTTGACTTAATATAAACCTATATGCACATTAAACTTAGGTCTACTACTAACCATTCAGAAACATTCGTCTCCTTCACTTCTGTCATCTGCCATCTTACAGCATGTGTTTGCATCAGTGAATGTCCTGGTGTGACACACGCACTCGTCTGGGTAGAGGAATCTAAGTTTTTTGAAAATGGTCTCACCTTATAAGCAACGAATGTGAATGAAACTTTCAGAAAGTATAGCTACACTCAATTACTTTTATGTCATGACACCCCACACCTTTAAAGGACTCTGTCTCACTTTTAAAAACTGTATAGATATGTAGTCTGCTGAGACAAAACATTAATAACTAAAGCAATGTATACAATTTACAGGAAAACTAATTTTAAAAAAGCAGTTCCACAGTGAGGCATCGTGAAGTGGAGATATTTATGGTGTCTGGGTTCAAAAACTAATCCCTAGAAGTAAATTAGGCTGATTTAGTCCAGATAATTGGATCTAGACTCTGAGGGAGGTATAGAAAGTTGCATAGGGGATTGCTAGAGCTGCTTTCTCTTATAAGACAGAGATGAATGTGGGTCTGTAATGGACTGTTAAGTAAGGACAAAGAAATGGTGCTTTAATAGATCAATTTGAAAAAAAAACAACAGGTCTCAATACTACAGTGAGTAAATGGTATTAAAAGGCTATTTTATACATTTTTTTTTAAAATATTTGATTTATTACTGTATGTTTCAAGGGCAATTTATTACATACTGGTGCCTATTTATCTATGTTTGAGACATTTGCTTGAGAAATGTCTTGTGTAATGCTTTTTTGGGTTTCCAGTCAGTCAGTTTATTTTACTCAAGTAAACCCTGCTTTTCACCCAACGTCATGCAAATGAATGGGAAAGGTGAGGGATGGTATGTAAATTAGCTATGCGTAAAGTACTTGTACTGTTTTTGAAGATTACTAGTAAACTTTTGTGAAAATGTGGTTTCCATGTGCAGAGAACTGGTTCACAAGTGAATCTAAGCTGCTGTAATAAAGCAAAATACCTCATCCCTGTTTGGTTAATGTGTTTTACTGCTCGTGCCCAAATTTTTTTCAAATGTCATTAGTGGGGTGTCATGTCGTTAGTTGTGAATACTGTTTCAACCAATTTCTCGTATGACTCATTAATTAAAAATGAACTCTGAGGTATAAAATGAAACTGACCAACAGGTAATGCAGTTCACCATGACTGACAACCGACGGAGACGTTATATATATTTCCCTTTCATTCAGGCAATACAGCATTTAGGGGATCAAGTAATGCTCTGTATACTACCCTGATGTAAAAACCATACCTGTTCGGACAGCTGACCGCTGCTGAGGAAGCATTCAAGACCACGCTTGGGCAAATACGGGTAGTGGGCACTTGAAAGGGAGGCAGCAGATACTGATGAAACAGACTGAAGTGCAGCATTAGTTTGTTCCCAAAATTGCCACTGCTTGCTATATCTCTCCTGCACAAACTCTTGTCAACAACTTGTCAGATGGGGAAGGTTACCAGTATTGCCAAGTCTCATGAGAAAAAAAAAAAAAAGCGGCACTGCCTTTCAAAACAAGCAGACCAATGTTAGAATAGAGGTGTTTATGCAAATTCCAACCCGTGACTCTCACAAAACAAGACCAATCCCGCTTATTATAAGCGGACTTGGCAGCTGTGAAGGTTACCTCGGCTTCCAGTTTCAATTGGACAGCAGCGATCTTTTTGCGGAGGCTCGTGCTGTCAGATTCTCTCTTTTCTTTTAAGTTGTGTTGGATGTACCATTGTGTTAAATATTAATCAATACTTTCATTGAGAGGGCATCAACAACTTGTTGGATGTTGTTGCGCTGTTTTGGGCAATCGAGCTGGCTTATGACATCCAGTTCACCAACTACATAATAATGTGGAGGGCAGACACGCGTTGTCTTTAGACATAGCTGGAATCAAAAAAAGAATGGTAATTAATTCAGTTAAACATTTAAGCAGCTCACTGACTCTTCGTGTTTAACAGCAAAGGTAATCTCAAAAAGCTGATTTAATACTATTAAGGGCATAACACAGTTCATGGTAAGTGGTTTTATATAGAACTGTAAACCCACAAGCGATGTACAACATGACAGACCAGATAAAGCAAAAAAAGCCTACTACTACTACTGCTAACCATAAAACCACCAATCAGCCACTATTTTCTGCCTTCTTGGAATCCATAGTAACAACTGACATGCTCCCTTGCAATGTTTATAGTTAAGAATAAACACGCTCATTAACATTTACACGTGAAATGCAGGTTTCCATGCGAAACTGGGCGTGGGTTTCCCGTGTGTTTCGTCATTTACATGAGTAAATGAGATTTACCCTATCCCTCTCTTTGGCCGTTTTTTTTTCGGCCATAAACCTGATTTACATGAATAATTCTCCCAAACACACACACACACTTCACCATTTTACATGTAAATTGACCCGCATGGATACCCCATGATTTACCAGGCAAACTAAATAATAAATTTTTCTGCTTTTGTAGATCTGTTTTTTTAAAATGTGATTACTGGCCCACCTATGCAACTGTAGCAGCTGTGAGTGAGTAATTGGAAAATATAAAAAATATGTAGGGTAAAATATCCATTTATTATTGTTTTCTTCAGACTTTTTTAATACATGCACTTGGTTCAAACACTTTGGGCCCGACACACAAAGTTTTTTTTGTTGGTGTTAGTACCATTTCTGACTTCATACCTGTACTAATATACTTCTCCAGCAAATGATCTAACTCACAAAGGTCCATCTGTGTGCTTGAAATAGTGCTATTAACTCATTTTATAGTGTTAATTATATAATCTGTGCAATCCACAGTGGAGTAAGACACTATTAGTACCTTCTTGATGGAGAGTTATTTAAACCAGGATAGGTCAGCTTTTAAAAAGAACCCCATTCTTATACACAGGAAGAGTAGGAAGATGTCTGCCGTTCTTTGATTACACAAATGGCATCAGAGAGCAAGAATTAAGCAGGAGAAATCCTGTCCGCTCAGCATCACAGCCCAAATAAATGCAGACAGTTTCACAGAATACATTTTGGCTAAAAAGTGTGACCTCACCCGGCAGGTAATATCAGAATTATACAAGGAGCTTAGAGACAAATTGGAATCTACCAGGCGATCACATGCAGTATCTGTTGTGCAAAGGCTTTATCAGCAAGTTCATGTAGCAGTTACAGTGCTGCCTTTTCTATCATTATACGGTAGTTTTTAACAGTGTATGTTAGTTCCTCTCTGAATTAATTTAATGATGTCATACAGGAAAATACTACACATTCCGACAAAACAATATCCTACATAGGATACAGAGATATCCTGCATATCTAGCAGAGGGTTTATAAGCCACACAAACTAGTATAATTTACATTTGTGGTCCAGCTATCAGATCAACATGTCACAAATTATTTTGTTTATGTGTAGTGTGAGGTTAATTTGGTAATGTTTGAAACAATGACCAAACAATTTATGGATTTGCTGATTAGCCTGTTAAAGAGGCTACATGTGTAAAACCATACATATGATGAAATAAATAGGCTACGGTAAGAACCCAGGACATAATTTATTATACTTTAATTGCATATACATATACTAGTGGAGTACCATCAGCCAACCAGCTTCCAGCTCAAGTGCGCTTCTGTTAGACAGTTGATGCCAGCTGGGACATCACAGCATCAACCGAGAATCAAACTTAAAATCAATCTGCACAAGTGCCTCCCTTTTATTTTGACTTGCAGTAATGAAAGCTCAGTTCACACCTATTTAACTGCAAATACTAAACAAAGACACAATTGGTCCAAATGTTTTTTATTATCCACCAAAACTAGCCAAAGAAAATAATGAGAAAATCATTTTCTAATAGCAATAGTGTCCTTTTGATAAAGGCTTTAATCTGTGGTATTTGACCTTGAATTTTGTTACTGCATCCAATTTCTTTCTAAGTGAAGACAAATTGGGGGTTGTGGGATGACTTGATTTATTTATTACTTTATTGGAAATTAACCCATCTTCCAATGTTTCAGCTTTGGAATCGGATGGAAATTTGGATTGGAGCTGAACGTGTATTTACAAATTGTTAACCTGGCAATTTAACAAATTTAAGTGCTTGTAACACAACTGTGATGACAAAACTAGTTTGTAGCAGACGATGGTAAAAACCAATTGGCACGACTACTGTTTGAGGTAAGGTTACGGAGTTGATAATATCGCCTGAAAAGACCACTATGAGTGGTCTAAATGTACTATAACCAGACAACTGCTTTAGAACTGAAATTATTTTGCTTATGGGGTTTTTGAATAATCAAAGCTTTCAAGCATGTTACCTGCAGGGAATGTAAATGCATTTTTATTTTTATTAAAACAATGAGACCTGTAATGTACACTAACTTTTATTTGCATGTCATTCATTTAGCTTTACATTACCCAATCCTTGCTAAAATGTCTAACACTGTGTTTCAGAAAATAGTGGCTGCAGATGGTATTTGCTTCATTTAAAAAACAAAAAAGGGAAACCCACCATTATGAAATAAAAAGCATTTATTTATTTATACAAATTAACCAGTGTTCACTGAGGTTAGGTACAGCTAGAACGCCATTGACAAAGTAGTGGATTGTAACATCGCAGTTATAATCTTAGTTACTATAATTGGTCACCGTCTCCATCAGTCATGTTGTCATGTCCCTTTTCTGCAAGTCACCGCCCCCGCATTCATTCCTATGGCAATTCCTCTACTAGTGTTCTCTCTGCCTATAGGCTGGTTCAGTCCGGTCGATGACATGCACCAGCACGGTCGGCTGTCAACCAAAGCCACCGAAGCGGCACAGACCATTGACATTACAATATATTAGTGCTGTCAAGCGACTAAAAAAATGAATCTCAATTAATCTTGGTTTTAATCACATATTTAATTGATACAATTACTGCATCCATCTCAGTATTTTTTTTTAATTACTTATGCTAGTATTCTTCTTCTTCTTCTTCTTCTTCTTCTTCTTATAAAACTATTCTTATTATCTATAAGGCCTTACTACATGGTCTTAGACCTTCTTATCTTAAAGATCTGCAGACCATATGTCTCTGGTCATTCCCCGAGATCGGAAAATGCTAATCTTCCAGCAGTCCCTAAAATTCGTTTGAACTCTTTCGGAGTCAGGGCATTTAATTATAATGTCCCTTGACTCTGGAACTTACTCCCAATTCATATTAGGAATTGAATCTTTTAAATCTTTTCTGAAAACAAGTTTGGTTGGGTCTGTTTATTTGTAGCTGGATTATATATTAGACACAGGGTTTTTTATATTACTTTTGTAAAGTTACCCGCAATGCTTGCAGAAGAGCGCTATATAAGTGAATTGTGTATTACTACTGTTATTATTTTATTATTATTATTATTATTATTATTATTATTATTATTATTATTTAAAGAAAACAGCATAAAAAACTTGTCCTATTTCTGGATTAGTATTGTTGTCCCTTCTTTATAGTTTTATATTTATTTACAAAGAATTATACAGAAAAACACTGTAATCGATTAGGTTATGAATCAATTTTCAAGAAGCACTTTCTCAGAAAAAATGGAGGTATATACCACCACAAATAAATACCTGAACTGACACAGGAAGGGAAGGGATATACTTGCCACTTCCAAACATAAAAGGTATTCGTGGCTTAACGGTAACTGTCAATTAAAAATATATACTGCTGGAAATGTCTTTTGTTCAGTACACGAAAGATGATATGGAAAAGCACTGGCTACAGCAATCCAGGATGTCTGTCAAAGTCAGCATAAAAACATGACCATTCCCATTCAAGATTCAGAACGGCTTAATTTCTTCAGTGCCTCAGGTTCTGTTAGATGCAGAAGTACAGGAAGTCAAGTACATAGCTATAAAGGTAGATTAAACAACCGATGTTTGAAACGCAGCTCAACTATGTTATGTTTTCAGGTACTAGTATATGACTGACAAAGGCAATAAAGAATGCTTGGTTTGTGAAAATGTGTTACATTTACTAAAATAAAAATAATAAAAATAATTTTAGAAAGAGCAAATTCCTTTTTTTTTTTTTTTTTTTTTTTTTTTTAAAATACTATGATTTTTTTGTATTACTGTGCAGGCCAGCCGCTATAATATAGTTATCTTTATTAAAAATGTGCACGGAACCTACTATCCTAATCGAATGACAGCCCTTATATATACAGTGCCTTGCAAAAGTATTCAGACCCCTGACCAATTCTCTCATATTACCGAATTACAAATGGTACATTGAAATTTCGTTCTGTTTGATATTTTATTTTTAAACACTGAAACTCAGAATCAATTATTGTAAGGTTTTATGTTGAGAAATATTTTAAAGTAAAATAAAAAAACTGTCAACCATATCAAAAGCTCTGCATAACACTGGCCTGTATGGGAGGGTGGCAAGAAAGAAGCCGATACTCAAAAAGTACCACCTGAAAGAGCATCTGGAGTTTGCCAGAAAGCATGAGAGTGACCCAGCTGCGATGTGGGAAAAGGTTTTGTGGTCAGATGAGATTAAGATAGAGCTTTTTGGCCAAAACTCAAAGTGCTATGTGTGGCGCAAACCTAACACTGTCCATGCCTCAAGACACACCATCCCTACAGTGAAGTATGGTGGTTGCAGCATCATGCTGTGGGGATGCTTCTCATCAGCAGGGACTGGGCATCTTGTTACAATTGAAGGAAGAATGGATGGAGCAAAATACAGGAAAATACTGCAAGAGAATCTGCTTCAGTCTGCTAAAAAACTGAAGCTTGGGAGGAAATTCAACTTTCAGCAGGAAAATGATCCCAAGCACAAGACCAAAGCAACGCTGGAGTGGCTCAAGAACAAAAAGGTGAATGTCCTACAGTGGCCCAGTCAAAGTCCTGATCTCAATCCCGTTGAGAATCTGTGGCACTAATTGAAAATTGCAGTCCACAAGTGTCGTCCAACCAACCTGAACAACCTGGAGCAAATCTGCCAAGAATGGGCCAAAATCACCCTGACACTGTGTGCAAAGCTGATACATACTTACCCCAAAAGACCTAAAACTGTTATTGCAGCGAAAGGTGGCTCTACCAAATATTAATGTGTGGGGGTTGAATACTTATGCAAGCAAGATATTTTTATTTATTATTATTTATTTATTGTTTTTTATTTTTCTTAAAAATATTTCCCAACATAAAACCAATGTCACCTTACAATAATTGATTTTGAGTTCCTGTGTTTAAAAATAAAATATCAAACAGAACGAAATTTCAATATACCATTTGTAATTCAGTAATATGAGAGAATTGGTCAGGGGTCTGAATACTTTTGCAAGGCATTGTATATAACAGATGCTAACAGATATGTACATATGAAAAGCAATATCTTACTTAAACTTAGTGGTGTTCTGCTTCATGAATATCCATGGAGAAAAACAAGGTATTGTTATATTTTTTTTTTACTATTACATCATCATCCACCTCATTAACATAATGACAGATGAGATTTACTTCAGAAACATTAGTAATAAAAGAACAATCCATTTGAGCTATATCGTAACATAAACAAAACAAAAGATCGAAATTCTCCATATACTAAAAATATGCAAAAAAAGCTGTACACACGTGTCTATTGACATTCAAATCCATCAAACTGTAGAACACAGTTTATTATTGTGTGGATAAGTACATCTTCAGATATAATTTTAGAATATAAAAAAGTCAAGAAAGCAGGTAATCTCAATCACTTCTTATTTTACTTAAATATTTGTTTTATTATTCAGTTTCTGAAATTTGTCTTGATTGAAATATTTGTTAAAGTAATAGTGGCTTTAAGAGAAATAGTTTAGCCATAAAATATCACATTTAAATGAGATGTTAAAGCATATTTCAGGAAAGCGATTTTCCACTGGGGTCAAATTGCCCACTGAAAAATACAGGCCAGTGAGTAGAATCACATTTTATCTTGTGTTTGCCTCTTCTGGTCTTTGTTTCTTTTTGCAAGTTTGTGCTCTGAATTTTCATATCATTCTGCCCACACAAACCTCTCATGGTACAATGCAGTTGTTTGCCGCCAGCGGCCAAAGGTAGTGATGTGTTTTTTTCCTTCAAACAAATTGTATTCATATATAGACAATACACGTGGTGGTAGAGTTTACATTTTTAGCATTAAATATGGATTTTTTTTTTTTTTAATCACAGTTGTTTCTGGCATACGGTTTTGGTCAGATATTGTGGATTAGCAGTAATGCAGTAGTATTCATATTCCTCTAAAAATGATTTTAAATAACATGTATTAGCAAACTATATGCATATTTGTACCATATTTAGTAGTCACATTTTCAGCAAACATTTATTGAGGAACTGGGACATTCTGGTGCAATTACAACATGTAGACTTTTCCACATAGTTTCAAAATATTATAATTTCAAAAGCAGATATGCATTAAAGCTGATTCAATCATTTAGCAAAGTTACACATATTAACACCTGTTTCTTCTATTAATACTATGAGGATCATATCTTCAGTCAATCTCAAGGGCCAGACCTTTGAATCTTAAGGCCTATTCACACTGGACACAGTGTGATTTGTCCTGCAATAAAGTGATACTTTCTCTATGACATTACAGTACCTTTTATATCAATGGCAACAGGCGTGCGCGATGTGATAGTCGACTCTTCCCTGATTAGTCATTGGTCAGTTCCCTAGTGCAGTGTATCTACAAATTCTCTTTAATGGCCTTTAGTCACCAACCATCACATCAGTACACAGGAGCATCTGTCTGGCAACTTCAATAAGCCACTAGTGACATAATGGTATTTCATGTACATTCATATGAACATAGAAATACAGCCGTGTAATATGGAATTTCATTTAATTTGCTCTGTTTTACTTTTAGAGCAGGCTCTGGTACTTATTTTAATACTTCCATATAATAAAAATATATAACAATCAATAAACGAATAACATAATATAAAAGAAAACATCTAATAATGGCTAGGTTTACTATTACTTTTGGCACCGGATTGTTTTAGAATGTTGGTGTCCTCATATCATCATCATACTATACTTTTCAAGATTTTGGAAATGCATGTTCCAATCATGGAACACCTAGAGTGGGTAGGCCAGTGCCAGTTTGGTACGATTAACATTGTTCCATGGGTCAAAATGTGTCAAATTAAGGGGCAATTTGAAAAATCATCAACTTACTGAGACAGAAGTACACCTCCTTAACTCCTGTAATCTTGTTGCAAGTCTTGTGTTAAGTATACAACTTCAGAACAATGCAGAGCCAATGAAACTAGGTGTACAGAGCTACATCACTGCCTCCCTATGACTGTCAAAAGTACATTAGGGATTTTACAACAGACTTCTCTAGATAATCTCAAGAGGTTAATCTGTTTTGTACTGTACATTATTAATAAAAATAAATTACAAATACTGTGTAAATTTGAGATGTGCACTGTGGCTGACAAAAAACAAGCCAAACTCTTTGTGTATCATAGTCACTGTGGCTGACAAAACCAAGCCAAACTCTCTGTGTAGCTTAGTCAGTAAAACCTCATTTAACTTTTAAAATTTTTTTAATGAATAGGGGAGCATCTTTGTTCATATTCCTCTGAAAATGGTTTTAAATAACATGTACTTCTCTTATTAAAACTCAGGTGCACCTCTTACTATAGTTATATTAGTTATAACCTCTCTTTGAAAATTGAATTGATTTGATTTTGAGTTATATTTTTTTATGAGACAATTTGTTTGAACTGAAAGCTGTAAAGATTTGACCTAGGTTTTATTCACATTAAAATAACGCTGCTGATACTGATGATCCCATTACTCACAAAGATTAGCCACATGAAACACATATTAACAGTATGTACTTTTTTTTTAAGGAGCAGCATTACCTCTGTTGTTGTTGTAAACATAGCCAATGAAGCAATACTGACATTCCAAAGGTACAAAAATAACACCAGCAAATAACATCTAATAGCAGATTTGTCTGATTTAATAATAGTATTAACAATAGTCTTAACAAAGTAATCTTTATCAATATTGAACATTAAATGTGTTTCACACTGCTTAAAATGCATTTACATTCTTTGTGTATTGTAGAATTGTTTTGGAGAAAATACCAAGACTTGTCATATCAGTATTTCTCTTCAATTAAGACGACAGCTCTAATTAGCTGCATGTGATAGTATGTTGTTAATTAGTAATGAATGTAGTTTAGTGTGGTAATATGGATATAATATGGATATATATGCTGATGTGTTGCTTCATTTTTTGACAAACACCTTATTATAACATTGTGTTATAAATTGCAGCTTTATGCACAACATATAGGATATATACAGTATAACAATTAACTTAGGTAATTTTACTGTAAAAACTGTAAGTCCCATGTCTCTTGTCTCTTGTTTATATAAAATGCAGAATTTCTGATTTACCTGCAGTGGTTTGCAGAAGTATTTACATTTTGTTGGCATCTGAGCGTACTCCACGACGCTTTCAAATTAGACTTTACATCTAGAATCTACACAAACTACTCCACATTGATAAAGTGAAAAAAATGCAGCTATAGCTGTATCAGCTCAGGTGCAAATTATGTATTTGAAAGGTCACAAAATTAGTGAAATAGTCTCAGCCTGTATGTACTTAAAGTGGTTTAACTTGTAGATAATTTCCCTCAGGTATATAAAGACTTTCAAGCTGCAACTCACATAGTGATCCAACAAAGCAACCATGAAGACGAAGGAGCGTTCGAAAGAAGTCAGGGAAAAAGTGGTAGTGAGGCACAGAGCAGGAGAAGGGTACAAGAAAATTTCAAAGGTGCTGAATATCCCTCTCAGCACAGTGAAGTCCATCATTAAGTCTATCATACCACCCAGACACTACCCAGATCAGATTGCCCTCCTAACCTGAGCAGCTGGGCAAGCAGGAAATTGGTTCTGGATGTCACTCTGATGCAAACAATGACCTTGAGAGATCTGCAAAGTTCTGTGTCTGAGATGGGAGTAAGTGTTCACAAATCGACAATAAGCTGGTCCCTACAAAAAGCTGGCCTGTATGGATGGGTGGCAAGAAATAAACCATTTCTCAAAAAGCTTCATCTTAAAGCAAATATGGAGCTTGTGAAAAAGCATGTAGATGATACTGCAGACATGTGGAAAAAGGTTTTGTGGTCGGATGAGACAAAAATTGAACTTTTTGGTCTAAATTCCAAGCATTGCGTCTGGTGCAAGCCCAACACTGCACATCACAAAGTCAACACCATCCCAACGGTCAAGCATGGTGGTGGCAGCATCATGTTATGGGGATGCTTCTCTTCAGCAGGGACTGGAAAGTTTGTCAGGATAGAGGGGAGAATGGATGGTGCAAAGCACAGGGGAATCCTTGACGAAAACCTGTTTGAGTTAGCCAGGACTCTGAAACTTGGGAGGAAATTTACATTTCAGCAGGACAATAACCCGAAGCAGAATGCCAAAGCCACACTGGAGTGGCTGAACAAGAAGATAATTAATGTTCTTGTTTGGCCCAGTCAAAGTCCTGACTTGAATCCAATCAAAAATTTAGGGCAAGAATTGAAGATTACAGTCCATCAATGATCCCCAACAAACTTATCAGAACTGGCGCAATTTTCCCATGAAGAATGGGCAAAAAAGTCACCATCCTACTGTGCGAAGCTAGTAGAGACCTATCCAAAAAGACTCACAGCAGTAATTGCTTCAAAAGGTGCTTTAACTAAGTATTGACTTAAGGGGCTGAATACTTATGCAACCAGTAAATTTCATTTTGTACATTTTCTTTGCAAGTTTTGCTTAAATTTAACCTCCTCATATAACAGTGTTCAGTTTAATCACTACAGCTTTGAATTAAAAAAAAAAAGTTTGTTTGAAAAACTGTGCACAGATTATTTTTAATTCAACAAAATGTGACAACTTGGTAGGTAGGTGAATACTTTTGCAAACCACTGTACATATATTTGCGAACATAGAAGGTTTGGACAAACAACATCTGTAGAATGTCATGAAGATCAGGCAAAGGGATGCTATTCTGATCACACTGCATTGTAGCTGTATGTAAAAATCAAAAGACAATTTTAAGACAAACTTAGACAACTTCCCTCCAAATCTGAGCAATCCAAACTTCATCTCCTACTGTCAAAGCTCATCTCCTTGTGACATGTCTGGAAACCATTTACCACTTAATTGGAGCCCTGGTAACTATACTATGATGTAAAACTTTAAAAATTTTCACAATACATCATGGGTGGTAGAACGGGTACATTCTTTCACTGTAAATAAAACTATTGGCTGCTTCATTGTAGTTTTTAAACATACTAATGTCCTTGTTCCTATGGAACAAGGATATCGTCCTAATTTATATATATATATATATATATATATATATATATATATATATATATATATATATATATATATATATATACACACACACACACACACACACACACACACACACACACACACACACACACACATATATAGTATACTTCTATTCACGGATCAATTGGTTGGCATGGTTTATTTTCCTTCTATGTGTTCAACAGCAGAAGAATCAACATTCCAGTCTGATAGAACTGAATGAAAAGTTAAATTAAGGATTGATTGGAGGGCTTAGAGAGGTCATATGTCACAGTGTAAGTAATTTTAAACATGAGCATTTCAAACCTGGCAGTTTTTACAGATCCTGAGCATTGACAATCGAAATAGGTTAAATAAATGGGGAAGGCAAATGGACATTAATCTCTATTGCACTTTCTTTGAACAGTTTCTCTACAGCAGTATTACTTCCAGGTCAGTGGCATTCAATAAAATAAATAAAAGCAGTGTTATAAGGTCCTACCTTCCTGTACAGCCTGGAAAGGGTTGTTGCCATCCACAAATGTCACAGAAAAAGTTATTTTCTCCGTCGATAAGATTTCCTCATTCAGGTTGAGGTCGGCCACCGCCAAGCGAAACACTTCATCATCCTTTCTGGCAGATTCATCAAAAATCGCCCCTGGAAATGGACAGGAATGAACAATAAGAAATATTCTTTATTATAGATGACAACAGCTTAAAGATCAATTTTCGGAGGACAGTCAGAGACAGCAAACTGCTTAACTTAACACTCAAAAAGAAGACTATAGAAAATATGAGGTAGAAATGGTCATGCTTTTTTCTTTGTTTTTCTTTCAAGGGAACATCATCAATTAACATAATGAATTTTAAGATCTAATAAATTTGTGAAATCGTGTCTTTCACTTATGATTACCTTTGAAATATTGTTGGACTTACACAAGGCCAAGGTAAGCAAGATAGTCAGCCAATAATTGTTTAGTATTTATATCTGAGCTGTAACATGAAGCCCTACATTTTGAAGAATACTAATGTGTCAGGGACCTGTACAACATGTTTTTGTCTATATATTCCTTACACAGCTACAAGCGAAGGTGAAAGTTTTGCTACAGAGAAATAATAATTTAAAAAAAAAACCTGCAAATGACCTGAATGTGCTGCTGTGCAGGCTTATGATAAAACAAAGGTTTACGAAATAAAAACACTGTCACAAAACAAAAATGGCACAGTGGCCAAAACATACAGAGACAAAACCAAACAAGTATCATCCATCATGGGTAACAATTATTTTTAGATATTAGTTTGTTTATCTCATGACTCACGTCTCTTGTTCCACCTCTAAACACACTAACCCCGCCCAGAGTCTTTTTTTTTTTATAATAAATTTGGGGCTATTCCCATTTACTTACAGAAGGGAGACCACATCAAAACAAAAACAACAACTCAGGTAAGACAACCATTAAATGTATTTATTTAAATGCTAGAAGTATCAGAAACAAAATTCTAGAACTTGAAGCTACTGCACTAACAGGTAACTATGATGTGATAGGTGTTACTGAAACTTGGTTGTCTGAGAGTGATGGGGACGAATATAATATTTGTGGGTATACACTGTATAGGAAAGACAGGCAGGACAGAAGAGGAGGAGGGGTAGCGCTATACATAAGAAACAGTCTTGAAGCCCAGGTGTTAAACCTGGACAAAGAAAATAAAACCGAATCAATATGGGCCAGAATAACGGACAAAAATTCAAAGGGCATAATAATAGGAGCATGCTATAGACCGCCAGATTCAGACGCCGAGCAAAATAATCTGTTATACAATGACATTAGAAATGCATGTAGCAAAGGAGAAGCCATACTAATGGGGGATTTCAACTTCCCCCAAATAAAATGGGAAAACCTGGTGGGTAGCACGAAGGATGAAATAGAAATGGTGGAAATGACAAATGACTGCTTCCTAACACAATTTGTCAAGGCACCGACTAGAGGGGAGGCATACCTTGATTTAGTCTTTTCAAATAACCGAGATAGAATAACTAAAACAGAAGTCATAGAACCACTGGCAAACTCAGACCACAACATGGTCTCATTTTAAGTGTTTTTTAAAACCCCAAAAGTAATGACTAAAGCTAAGGTTTACAATTTTAGAAAAGCAAACTGTGAAGGTATGAAACAGAGACTAACAGAAGTAGATTGGAGTAAAATAGAGAAAACACCCACAGAAGAAGGATGGTTATTCTTCAAAAATGTAGTACTAGAGGCGCAAAACAATTACATCCCTAAAGTAGACAAATCTAAATGTAAAACTAAATTGCCAAAATGGTTTAATAGATCAATTAAAAAAAATATTCAGCGAAAAAAGGCACTTTACAGAGCATTAAAAAAGGACCAAAAAGAAAGTACGCAGAAAGAGTACACGGAACTGCAAACGTAAGTCAAAAAGGAAGTTAGAAAGGCCAAGAGAGAAATAGAAATGAACATTGCTAAGGGAGCTAAAAACAATTCCAAAATGTTTTTCCAATATTACAACAGCAAGCGAACATTCAAAGAGGAGATTAAATGTTTAAGAGATACAAATGGCAAAATCGTAGATGAAGAAAAAAATAGCAAATATATTAAATGATTACTTTTCACAAGTTTTTACAAAGGAAGATACTGACAACATGCCCCACATGTCATCCAGTTCCTATCCAGTTTTAAATAACCTAGGCATAAGTGTTAAAGGGACTAGGAGCTCTTAAAATAAACAAATCCCCTGGGCCGGATGAGATCCTCCCAGTAGTACTCAAAGAAATGAAAGAAGTAATTTACAAACCGCTAACCAAGATCATGCAGCAGTCTTTTGACACAGGGGTGGTACCGACAGACTGGAAAATTGCAAACGTAATACCGATCCACAAAAAGGGAAACAAAACTGAACCAGGTAACTACAGACCAGTAAGCCTGACTTCTATTATATGCAAACTTATGGAAATTACCAATATGGTAACAGGGTCCTGGGAGACAGTCAACATGGTTTTAGGAAAGGGAGATCGTGTCTAACTAACTTGCTTGATTTTTTTGAGGATGCAACATCGATAATGGATAATTGCAAAGCATATGACATGGTTTATTTAGATTTCCAGAAAGCTTTTGACAAAGTCCCGCACAAAAGATTAATTCTCAAACTGAACGCAGTTGGGATTCAAGGAAACACATGTACATGGATTAGGGAGTGGTTAACATGTAGAAAACAGAAAGTACTGATTAGAGGAAAAACCTCAGAATGGAGTGTGGTAACCAGCGGTGTACCACAGGGATCAGTATTAGGTCCTCTGCTATTCCTAATCTACATTAATGATTTAGTTTCTGGTATAGTAAGCAAACTTGTTAAATTTGCAGACGACACAAAAGTAGGAGGAGTGGCAAACACTGTTGCAGCAGCAAAGGTCATTCAAAATGATCTAGACAAGATTCAGAACTGGGCAGACACATGGCAAATGACATTTAATAGAGAAAAGTGTAAGGTACTGCACGCAGGAAATAAAAATGTACATTATAAATATCATATGGGAGATACTGAAATTGGAGAAGGAATCTATGAAAAAGACCTAGGAGTTTTTGTTGACTCAGAAATGTCTTCATCTAGACAATGTGGGGAAGCTATAAAAAAGGCTAACAAGATGCTCGGATACATTGTGAAAAGTGTTGAATTTAAATCAAGGGAAGTAATGTTAAAACTGTACAATGCACTAGTAAGACCTCATCTTGAATATTGTGTGCAGTTCTGGTCACCTCGCTATAAAAAAGATATTGCTGCTCTAGAAAGAGTGCAAAGAAGAGCGACCAGAATTATTCTGGGCTTAAAAGGCATGTCATATGCAGACAGGCTAAAAGAATTGAATCTGTTCAGTCTTGAACAAAGAAGACTACGTGGCGACCTAATTCAAGCATTCAAAATTCTAAAAGGTATTGACAGTGTCGACCCAAGGGACTTTTTCAGCCTGAAAAAAGAAACAAGGACCAGGGGTCACAAATGGAGATTAGACAAAGGGGCATTCAGAACAGAAAATAGGAGGCACTTTTTTACACAGAGAATTGTGAGGGTCTGGAATCAACTCCCCAGTAATGTTGTTGAAGCTGACACCCTGGGATCCTTCAAGAAGCTGCTTGATGAGATTCTGGGATCAATAAGCTACTAACAACCAAACGAGCAAGATGGGCCGAATGGCCTCCTCTCGTTTGTAAACTTTCTTATGTTCTTATGTTCTAACTGGCTATCAATTACCCAGTTTAGCCCTCGACCACACTTAGCACAGGTTTTCTCATACGGGTGGTCAACATCCAGTTTGTCAATAATCACTTGCTGTTGACCACGCATACTCATGATTTTAGCTGTATGGGACATTTTAACCCCATTCAGGCTGTAAACAATAATAATGAACCATCGTGTTTTTACTCCACCACCATACATTTAAATAATAATAACACAAAATAAACAAAATGCAGACAGGGGCAGGGTGTACCCTATCCCAACACTATAAAAAGCAAATCACTCTAGCAACAGCCAACGTTTGGACTGACATAGAAAGAGGAAATCAAAGAAATAGTAAAAAAAAAGAAAAAAGAACCTGACAAAAAAACAACAAAACATAAGAAAATAACAATATTATTCATAAATAATATATATTATATATATATATATATATATATATATATATATATATATATATATATATATATATATATATATATATTGCAATACAATGGAGTACCACATTTATTTTCATGAGGACTATAGCAATTTATTTTCATAGCAATTATTACAAGTGAAAATATTTACGTATATTATTTGGAGAGCAACAGAACAGGAGCACCACTTTCTCTACCAAACAAAGAGCATCAACTTCCTTCTATGTGTTTCATTGCCACTTACTTTTTTTTTAGGCAAGTCCATACAACTGTAGCAAAACAACGCACGTTTATTAAGCCTTTGGCTTCACTTACAGGTTTGCTAGCATGCTTCTCTCAGTTATTTTTCATTCTCTTTAAACACTTAACTTCTACTCTTACATTTCTCTGTTCCAACCACAGCTGTGGCGCGATACAGAAAAATCTCAAACAATATCTATATTGACACACTATGTTCCTCCTTCCCGCTCTTACATTCCAGTCAAAAAATCTACAGCGCCATGCACTGTGTGTATTATAAAAGAAATAACAATACAACACTAACACCCCTTTTAACATTAGGATATTTTTTCCATTACAGAATAGGTCAATTTTCATCCCGGAGGCGCCCGGGGTGAATATTTGAATGCCTAGAGGTGCCTCGGGAAGCATTATTATTATTATTTAGTTATTTGTTTGTATTATGGCCATCCTGTCTTAAAAATGTAAAAAGCTATTAAGTGTAATTACAGAATTATAATCAGTAATTTCAAACATGGATAAATCTATAACTATAATAATATGACAAACAAACAAACACAAATCAAACACAATTAAGTATAAAAAGGGTTGAAATAATAATAAAAAAAAGGTTAATTTTTGTCCCTGCTACAAAACTGATCACAAGAAATACAAGTTGCTGCAGGCCCTAGGCAGCCACAATCTCTATTCAAGCCTACAGTTTAACTGAAAACTGCATGACTTTTATTTTTTATCTCAATATTCTTAGAAATTTCCAAAACAGCAATTGGCTTGTGTTGGAAATTTTTAGAGGTGTATTGCTATAGTCCCATGGCATTATCAAAACATTGCTGCAATATTTAATTATGAGGTGAATAGAATGTAGCATCTTTTATTTATTTAAAATTATGTTCAACTTACGTTTATGGTCTGATTTTAAAACTACTAAGCAGATGAATCCCTCTAGGAAGCAGGAAAATGAAATGTTTATTCATTTACAGCATTTCAATTTTGTTCTCTGTGATATGTACGGTGATTTGCAGAAGTATTCACCCCCTACCAATAATGTCACATTTTGTTGAATTACAAATAATGTATGCATAGTTTTTCAAACAAACCGTTTTTATTCAAAGCTGTAGTGGTTAAACTGAACACTGTTATATGAGGAGGATGTTAAATGTCAGCAAAATTGCAAAGAAAATGTACAAAATGAAATTACTGGTTGCATAAGTATTCAGTCCCTTAGGTCTTACTTGTTAGAATCACCCGAGGGAACCACAGAGCATCATTTTATTAGTGAAGCAATCCCCCAAAGCCTGCCCCTCAGCCACTCAGAGAGGGGGAAAACCCACACACCCTCTTTCCCACCTCTCCATGTCAATGCCGTGACTGACAGGCGGATATTGTAGGGCTGCTGCCCTCTTCCCGCAGCACTACGAATGCGCCCAGAGAGTCAGCGCAGGTCTCCCCTGTTAAAAAGTGTTTGCCGTCAGTGGCAATACAGTAATCACAATACTATAGCAACTAGTCTCCGTTTTGAATGACGAGTTGAACTGCAGGCAGTCTGATTAGTTTCAGTAACTTTATTTAAGCATATCACAGTAACAGCATCTCTTCTAAAGCCAGGAGAAGGCTTTGACTTCATGAATACACACTGTGAACAAGTTACTGAAGAAACAGCACGATTTGGATTAACACATACTGCAGAAAACCTGATTATTTTTAATTAGTAAAACTTTTTATGTTATTTATTTCGCTAACAACTTTTAGGACCCAACGGTATCTTAAATAATGAAAAGTACACAAATACACGAACATGCACTCAAATCCAAACAGTTCACAAACCATCACTGCGCTGGTTGTTCTTGCTCTGTGCTACTGCCGCTCGACATGATGCCACTTCTACATTCAAAACTGGAGCCTTGCGGTGGCACATTCTGTCTCTTAAAGGGATTGTTGCCTGGCCCTGATTGGATAGCAGATTCCCCAACCTACTCAGCATTGATTGGCTTGCCGCTGTCAGTGCGCCACTAAACTGTTAGAACTGGGTTTTTAATTTAATTAATCACACATTTTTTTTTTGTTTAGTTTTTTTTTAATCAATTTTGCTTTGCTGCATGATTTCTGAACAAGCTAAAAAAATGTTTTTTGACAAACTATATTCAAGACAGAGAAATGCATTTGTTACTCCTTTTTTCAAACAATAAATATAGTTGGAAATAAATATATGTTGCAGCATAAAATGATTTTCGTTTTGGAGGCATAGTTACATAGTACGTATTTATTAAGACAAAATAGTTGACTTCACTGCGGAGGTGGCATCCCATGTGTACAGACCGGGATGCTGAAATTGTGTGTTTATATTATCTTTTTTATTTATTTTTTATTTAGGTCCAGAGGCCAGGTTGATTATAATGAAGGGCGTTATAGCGAGGGTGTATTGTATTTATTGATCCCACCAAACACCTGTGTAAACTGGGCTAAATACAAACACATTAATCAAAATAGTTGTTATCAAACTCATTAAGCCAACTAATAGAAAAACCTAAAAATACCAAGCTTGAAAACTAACATATCATTATCAATTTGTATTACAGTATTAATTGGTATAGGCAACTCCCATTAGGCTACATCTAGAATCTGTTCTATAATTTCTACTGCAACAGATAAAATAAAGGCCAGGTTATCCGTCCTTCAATTAAGAAGAGACAGGGGATACACAAAGTGCAATATTTATGAGGCTGTTGCCACAGTTTGTCTAGCTCACTTGTTTGGTGCTCCCATTGGTGGAGGATAATTGCAAATCTTCAGACACAGATTAGTTAAAAGTGCCTAAAAAACACAAATTGTGGGTGTTGACAAGTGATTGAAAACGAGACATTTGAACGAGACGTCATGAACAACAACAAACAGCTCTGATGTTACGAGAAGAAGTTCGGCTGTTTAATGAAAAACTGGCCACTGCTATTACTCCAGCTCAACAAAATCCAAGGCCGATACGGGCCAGTCATTATCTACAAATTATGACTAAGACAGATGATATTGAGGCCTATTTAAAGACTTTTGAGTGAATAGCAGAAAGAGAAGGCTGGACATTGGGCTGAAATGTTGGGCCTTCTTAAGCTCAAAAATCATATTATGACCTGGAGCCAGGGGACACCTGAGACTATGTCCAACATGAAAGGTGAAATCCTTGCCAGGATGGGTGTCACCCCTGTAGTTAAATTGTGGAAAAGGTTGTCATGGATCATTACCACCAGGCTTTCGGAAATGGGTAGGACAAGGAGACCCGTCCAGCAACGACCAGCTGATTGGACTAGAATGGTATGTTGCTGCTGATGAGTTGCTTTGTCCTACCAGTCTGGAAACTTGTGTGAACCTGGAGCATCTCCAGGTCCGAAGCCTCATGTCACCATAGTAAGACTGTTCCTGGGAAAACGGACTGAAGGGCAGTGGGAAGCTATGAAGGGGCTTAGGGACACTGGGGGGAAGTACATTAATGGGAACTGGTGTGGTGCCAATTCAGAGGGGCATGGCAGTTTTAGACCACGGCCTTCTGAACAGTTTATAAAATGTTTTAGATATGACGAGATGGGTCATATAGCAGCTAATTGACCACTACAACACGAGTTAATGCAATGTAATGGATGACAGATCCATATGACACATTATTTTCTGGTATAGTCATTTCAGTGCTAACAGGGGTGCAAGAAGATAGTCAGTATATGTGCACCGCTGTTGTAGAGGGAAATAAGGTGAAAGCTCTCATTGATTCGGGTAGCATGGTTACACTGGTCTCTGCACATTTAGTGCAGCCGAAGATACAGGGAAAGTCTGGCGATGTCAATGTCAGCTGTATACACGGGGATACACACTCATATCCTACAGTCATAGTTCACACTCAGACCAGCGACAGGTCTGTACTATAGAGTCAGTGTGATAGCCACTTTGCCATATCAGCTGATATTGGGATAAGACTTACCCAGCTTTTCAAAGCTGTGGGAAAAGGAGGGCATATTGGATGAGCCTGAGAGAAAAAATGTGGGGAAAACTGAGCCACTAAGTGAGAGCTTAGCTCTATTTACGTTTGTTAACCCAAAACTGTTTAGTCCAAGATTTAAAAGAAAAAAATCATGTCGGGTGAAATGTCATGTTTAAGCTGCATATTTAAAAACCCAAGAAGGTTCGGGTCCTGTTACATTAATGGTAGGCAATAAAATGAATGCAGGGATACTACTTCCTCCTGGGGTCATTAATAATAAATAATAATCTTTATTTTTATGTAACACCTTTCACAGTGGACCAACATCACAATGCACTTTCCAAGATATGAGAATAGGGTTTGTGAACTATGCATCAGTTGCAGATGGACTTACAACAACGTCTCACCTGAAAGTCGGAGCACAGACTTGCTCAGGTTCACACTGTGATTTGAACCAGCTACCTCCTCGTTACAAGCCTGTTTCTTTAACCACTGGTCCACACAGCCTCCAACTGACCATTAACCAGGTAAAGGGCACTGTTTTACCTGATCTCAGAATCAATGTTGATAACTCCAACAGCCCAATTACAAGATCTTACTCTAAGTAAGATCTTGTACACAAACAACAGCCCATTTTGAAATGAGAAACAATCTATTGTATATAATAGCTAAAGAAGGAATAGTTTGGTTTGAACAGTTATTAGTACCACAGCCAAATATAACTATACTGAACTTTACTAATAGACATTTGTTAGGGGGCCATTTGGGTATTGACAAGACAAGGGAAGCTTAAAGCCTGCCGTAACCCTGTAATACCTCTACCAATCATAGAGGTGCCGTTTGAACAGATTGCTATGGATTTGGTAGGGCCATTAGGGAAATCTGCACCATTACATTCCAGTTGTTATGGATTATGCCACCTGATATCCTGAAGCTATGTCTCTCCTCAACACCTCGGCCAAACTATTGCAAAAGAGCACTTGCAAATGTTTACTAGAGTCATCATCCTCAAAGAGATACTCACAGATCAGGATACTGCATTTATGTCAAATTAACAAAAGAACTGTGCAAAATTAGTCAGAATTAAACATTTGTGAACCTTTATATCATCCACAGACCAATGAATTAGTAAAGAGATTTAACAAAGCTTCCACTGGGTTTTCTCCATTTGAGTTATTACATCGGAGACAACCCAGGGGGTGTTGGATATTGTTAAAGAAACATGGGAGCGAGAGCCAACCCCTTACGGTGGTGTGGTGGAACATGTTGCACAAATGCAGGACTGTATAATAGCTATTTGCTTGATTGTAAAACAACAGATGCTACAAGCTCAAAATCCCCAAAAGCATGGTTTTAGAACACATCCTTGAGGTAAATTACAGAGTAAGACAACTAGGAAAAAGAAAACCTGAGCAGATTTACTACATAAATTTGTTGAAACTGTGAAAGGATAGAGAAGCTTTAGTGGTGATTCTCGATAAAAATAAGTCTTAGTCTAATCCACCCATCAAAATAGCAGATACCCTATCGAGTTGGCAGCAACAAGAAGCCAGTGAATTCCTAGAGAAAAAACAGATATATTTTCAGTACTTCCAGGGAAGACAGATATTATTAGATATGATATTGTACTCACCCAAGAGAAAAGGTAAAGTTAAAACTCTACCATGCTCCAGAGGCCTGAAGGGAAGCCATTTGTAATGAAGTAAGAAAGATGTTAGAACTCAGGATCATTAAGGAATTGAATAGTGGCTAGTCGAGCCCCATTGTCGTTGCTCCTAAACCTAATGGTACTCTCCGGTTTTGCAATGATTACAGAAAATTAAACAGCATATAAAAATGTAATGCCCAGAGTAGACCAGCTGATTGATAGGCTTGGAACGGCCAGGTCTCTCACCACATTGGATCTAACCAAAGTATACTGAGGTGGGCCTGAGAGCAGTGTTGTCACAAGAGGTAGACAGAGAGGAACACCCTATGCTCTTTCTCAGCAGGATACTTTCTCTACAAGAATAGGAAGTTTGAATTGGTCATGGATCATGCTCCCCTCACCTGGATGCATCAGAACAAAGAGAAAAACAGCAGGGTGACTAGATGGTTTCTGAGCTATAACAGCCATACAATTTCACAATAGAGCACACAACAGGGACACAATTAAGAAATGCTGATGGACTCTCTAAAGTACATTGTCTATTCTCAAGTGTCGCTCACCCCGGTGGGTCTGAGCTGAGGCATATATATGACAAAGTGTGGAGAAGTCGTGGAGAGGAAATATATATGTCCCCGTATGACTTGTAAGCTGCACTCAGAAATATAGCACTGTGGTTCAGGTTAAAGGGCTGGGGGGAGAAAAAAACTGTTTCCCAGCATGTTGCAGTGAGTCCAGCTGCTGCTTGTCAGTAATTATCTAAAGCCGTAACACCTGTTCCTAATTAAGCAACTCTAGCAAAGACATAAAAAAGAGGCTTTTCAAGCCAGTGTTGGTTGAAAGGACTGGGAGAGAGGAGGTTCGAAAAAGAAAAGATGGTAAATGGTAGATGATAAATGTGTTTGTAAAGCTGATAAATGGTGTAGCCGTTCATCTGAGAGTTAGGCCTTGTTTAGAAGTACAGTTTGTGCTCCAATGTTTTGTAAAAATAAAAGTACAGGCACCACCCTGGCTTGAACAATAATACTTTTGTCACAATAGTATTTATCCAACACAGCAAGGGTGCTGTGAACCTGACAAATTGTGTATAAGGTCCGACACAGAGAAGGACTTTATAAATACACACACACACACACACACACACACACAGAGTATGTATTGTATCAGTACAGTTTTTTGTAATTGCTAAATTTAAAACACAGAAAGATATAACCAAAAAAAATAAATGCAACCACTTCCATAAAAAGGTCAAATGAAGAAGTCCAAAAAGGATTTTGGGACCTAAAGTTGTGATGCATCCCTTAGTCTCTGTAAGTCACTTTCGATAGCGTCTGCTAAATGACTAAATAATAATAATAATATTAACAAAAATACAGTGTGCCTATAGGAAAAAAAAAACAATGCTTAATTTTACTGCATCATATTGTCACTGGTGTTGCTTTAAAATAAGCTGCTTTCAGGAGACCTAACAGCTGTTCATCTCTGTGAGACAGCACTCTCCATTGCTTCTGCCATTGTTATGTATGTTTAACTACTGGATAGTTTGTACTGCATGCATGTAACAATGACGGAGCAATAGACTCAAAACAAAACCTAAGCTGTGAACTCTGTCACATGATTAGAGGCTTATTCAGTCAGTCGTAGTTCTGGCTAGGAGTACAGCATACACACACTGAACCAGGTAGGTGGCTTTTACAGTGCCTGAATAATATGTGCATAACCTTCAGTTCAATGGAGCCCCAAAATGAATGGGGCTGAGTTTTAAGAGTTAAAACGAAAGTCACTGCTTGCAAAACAACACCTAGATACTTAATGTCTTTTTTTTTTTTTCAAAACAATTTACTTATACTGCAGTGTACTGAATTTCTATAATGCTTAAAGATAGGGGCCGAGAATCACGTACAAGAGAATAAAGTCTTGCTGCACTTAAAATATCCAGTACTACTTTTTTCTTTTTCTTTATTTTAACCAGAACTACTCAGAATGCAGCTCATAGTGCTTTCATCACTGACACACACTTCCTTAGAGATTGTTATATCGTTTCAAGCATTCTAAATTGGGTGAAAAATACAGTAGTGTGGTGTCTTAAAATATCTCTGTAGGATTTTCCCACACTTGGAAATGGGAGCAACTTGGAAAACTCACAATTCCTGCAATCCCGCACTGAAATTTATGTCCTGTGCAATATTAATATTCATATTTTTTACATGTAATTTCTGAATGTTTATGTATATTTGTGAAAAATTGTAATACAAATGTTAAACATTAATATGCGTTTGTTACATATGTTTTAAAATGGTCATATGTTAATTATGTATTTAATATATTCTAAAATTAACCAGCCTCCACTTATAGGCCCAAGTTCAAATTTTCTAAACAAGACACTGTTCTCCACAGTAAATAAGTGGTGGCATGAGCAACTACATCAGCGATACATTGAGCATCACATCAAACTTGCACAGTTAAAGAACGACGATGTTTTCATTCCTTGAATCTGTGGATATTGCAACATGTGTGCAATCTATTACACCTAGCATGCTTGGGAAGCCAAACAACTGATTATATTTGTCTTTCGTTCTATTGTGTTCCACATCCCCAATTGGAAACCCTTGCCCTACAGAAAAGTGCATCTGTGACATCAGTCAGTATCTTTGACATAGAAGACATGATCTGTCCCCAGCTGTTGTCTGGTTGGCACCCGTTGCATGAAAATTAATGTAAAATGAAAGTACAGGTACAGGTACAATGTGACTTTAGGCTGTTTGTGACTCTAAATCAAACTTATTTTATAGTTAGATCTAGAAATGTATGATGGGAACGAAATATTCTGGGTTTAGTGTCGTGATTTTTTCTTCATCCCTTCCTCCTACAGCTCAGTAGCCCTGTCATCGGTCGTAGTTTAATACACAAGAGGGGGCGTGTCTTAATTAAAGTGTATTTTGGTGTTTTGCACCTTTTGAATATAAGGCGTTATTTTCAAAATAGAACCAATTATGAATTTAAATTGTTTAACAAGCTGTAATGCTTAACAAGTTGTAAAGCGCAAAATCTAAAATTCCATTGCGCCACTGACTTACGGCTTTTGAAAATACATTTTGCAACTTATCTGGAGTCGCAAACGTGTTATGCGACCTGTTTTTCCCTCTGCCCCTTTTGAAAATCAGGCTGATAGTGTCTAAATTGGAGAGTAAATTACCAAATGACCCAAAACCTTATCTGGAGCACTGGTTATACTGTGTTTAAGTTTGATGGTAAAACACTTAAAAGTCTCACAGCAGCCCATTAAGAACTCAAATTGTTCAAAAACAAAAATGATGAAGTGATTCCAAAACCCAGCATAATTCTTTAAACTAAGGTCATTTTAAAGTTTTGCCCTTGGTGTTACTTCTCAAACATTATACAGGTCTTAGAATAACACTGCAGGCATGCTGCTTCTGTGAGAAATGTTTGTAAAAATGTCATGTCATGACAGTACCATGGATACAAGATGTTAAATGTCAACAGGGGTGTGCTCATACCAAGCATGCATCATGTTTGTTTCAGTTTATGTGAGCTACATCATTTCTGTCAGCAGGTTCTTCTCCTTCAACTGAATTCCACATAATGCACTATGAAAACAGTACACAATAAACCTGTACAGTCTTATCTGTACAGTATTATAGTAAATGGTCAGCTGCTTTTGCCAGCCAGTAACTCCCATAACAGAATTTCTTTTTTTCAATATAAGAGAATACAAGGCATAATAATTAGCCATACATATGCTTTTGGTGTCTAGTTAATCCAAGTATCGTATCACAGTATTTAAAAAGGTGTTTTTTATGTATTTGTTTTTACATATTCCACTGATTCACTCACGACATAAATATTTATGTAAAGTCTTGCCGCAAGCAGTGCCAACTGTTTCAGCGCGGTTGAACAAAGTAATAATAATCTTATAAAACATAATAATCTAATTGGACACAAATTATTAGTTGAAATCATTAAATGTAATGGCAGACAGTAACATTCATAGATGTGTTTCATGTTAAGTGTAATACATTGAATAGAATAATACCTATATACATAAACCCAGGTTGTGAAGGGAGCAGCAGAATGTATTCACTTCTAAATTACTTACAAATGGGCTTAAAATATAGGACTACGTATCAGTTCTTCAGTGAGTAAACAACAAACACAGTAGAGTGTGGTTACTTAATCCAACATTCTTGTGATAAAAAATCTTACCCAAAATATACATGAAATAGAAAAAAGATATGTATATTATTGAAAATTAAATGCTGTAGGATTGGTTTAATTATTTTCATGTAAAGCACTGTGAAGTGATATTAAAGTTTTAATTAATACCAGTAGCTAGTTTGAGTCTAAGATAATTGATTTCGATTAAATATTAGTTGCTTCTGCATCAAAACCTCACAAATCACAAGATAGTTATCTCATAATACATCAGTTCTGTAATTTAAAATAACATACTGTTGTACTGATAATGACAGGGGCATGAAAAACAATATTACAAGTTTTAATGAAAAATACCGTTATTTAGTTCCAATAAAACATTAGTAACTTTACTCCTGCTAATCTGAGCCAGTTGGGACCAAATCCTGTTCAGATTATTTATTACTGAAGTTTGTCTGCAGCTGTTGTTAGCAATAATTTAATTATGATAGCATGTGATAGCATGGTTAGATCAGTTTACATTTCTGTGGTTTGGAATTAGCAAGAATCTACTGAACTGATATCTCAAAAAATTTCACATGCTTTAACCCAGGTTGAGCGAGACAAAATGCATGATGGGCGCTTGTGATCGGAGGAATTTACAAACAGCCATGGGAGGGTTTCACTTAATTTCTGTTCATTTTGTTTGTTGATTGAGACAGACTATGAGCCGGATTGGTGCAGGGATGACAGGGATTTACTCTAATCGAAATCTGGGCCAATGATTCAATCCAGAGAAACTTGGCTGGAAGCATCCGAAACAATCACGTTTTCCAAACAATTTGTGAGAGGTTGGTTTAAACTGGATTTCACAGGATGGCAGTCTGGTGGAAAGCCAGATGAAGGCATGGTCATGTGAATGCTGCTGCTACGTTTACTATGTACTTGCTTCTGTTACCCTAGGTTGACCCTGCGTCTTCAAAAAGCAGTGTGAAAACGCTTAACTAACCCGCATGACACAGGTTCGCAACACGGGTAGGGTCTGACATGGGTAGAGCATGCCAGTGTGAAAGAGACTTAAGATTCATGGTTTAAGGCCAGCTAAACAATAGGACATTTTTAATTGTCTCTCTTCCCTACAGTAAAATACTTCTGATTTTAATGTTATTGTAAAATCTATTACTCATTAACTATAACAGGCTTGTCATAAGGATGCCATGTTTAACATTTGTATTAACTGTTTTATATTCTAGTTTAACACATGCTATGGGTAGAACATGAGTATTGCAAATATCACAGGGGTATGGCACTCCCGTATAGCACACATGACTTTTACTGCTGCTTCTTGTTCTTGTTGCAGTTTAAAACCCCTAAATTGGTCTAGGATGTGTTGATACACTACATGGAGGACTTAAGAATAGTAACATTGTGAACTACTGGGTGAGACAATTATGTCTGGAAATAAAAAAAAAACATTCATTGTATTTAAAAAGTATGCCTAACTTTTGGGTTAGGGTCTAGATGCTCTAAATTATCAATATACTCATCCTTTTCAGCCATTTTGGCAAATACAGATAAATTATCTTCTTGTTAAAAAATGGTTGCCAGACAGCCTTTTGTTATTAAACCCCAGTCAATTTATTCAGCGCTTGTTAGACGCATCAGGTCCAATTTATTTTCACATGCACTGTTTATTTTACACACGCTGTTTAAAATATATATATTTTTCAGAGTAAAACAAGTTTAAAAGGCAGTGCATGGCAAAAGGACATCAGTACCATATCTTCAGCCAAGCCCCACCCCTTGTTCACTGTATTTTTCACATACCTCTTTATAGACGTACATACTGATACATCCTTTTTGATGATGTCGGACAGGGTGTTAAGCTCATTTAAAGTGTATACAAACACAATAGCCATAAATCTGTTTTTACTTTGTATGATACTTATAAAAAAGTCAGAGCGCATGTCTACATTATTATTATGAATATGTTGCGTAGAAAGGGACTGAAAGGAATTTAATCTAAAATGTTCTATTATGTACAGATTGGGATCACTTAATGTTGTACAGTGTGTTGTGTAGTATAGGGTTGAAAGGAATTCAATGTAAAATGTTGTAGTATGTACAGATTTTGGAACTTGATGTTGTACAGTGTATGTTCAAACAACATGCAAGCATCCTGTGACAAACAGTATTCAAACTTAAATATTCACAAGTACCATAATGGATTTTAAAGGGCTAGAGATACAGGTGGCAAAACGACCAGTACAAGATTATGAGAAAGTACAGCAGAGACCCCAATAATGGACCAAATGATGCAAGGTAGAGGATGGTCCATACTGCTAGCAAAAGAATTCCCCAATGGGCAGTTTCCTGTCATTGAAATATCTGCAAGGTTAGACGGTTCAGAGACGAGTGGTAGAACCAATTCAAATGGGTAGAATATAGCAAAACATCAGACTGTGCATTTTGTTTTTATTGCTGACTGTTTTCAAACAAAGGGTGACTGGTGATGCAAGGCTGGAAGATGCATTTGTGAAGAGTGGATTCAAAGCATGGAATCGAACCTTGGAGGCTTTCCGAAAACATGAACAATCTGCCGGTCACAAAGCTGCTACAGAAATGTATGTACTCCTTACAACTAGCAAAACTCTAAATTTAATCAATACCCTCAGCTCTGCTGCAAAACAGAAAGTTGAAGAAAAACAGCAAAATCTAAAAATATTCATAAATCGTATTCTAATACTTAGACTAATGGGCATGCCATTAAGAGGACATAATGAGAAGCAAGACTCAAAAAATCAAGGCAATATTCTTGAGCTGTTGCATTGGTTAAGTAAAGAATGCCCAGAGTTAGCTGAACACTGAAGGGGCACATTCACATACATACATCCAGAGATCCAGAATGAACTATGCAGCATGATTTCAGAAAAAAAACAGTCAGGAATATTGTTCAAGAAATCAAAGAATCTGGGTGGTTTGCAATAATTTGTGATGAAACAAAGGCTGTAGCACACACCGAACAGTCATTTTGTGTTCAACATGTTTTCCAAGACTTTATCGTGAAAGAGAGATTTCTTGCATTCTGGTCTTTGCCAAAAATGGACAGTGAGACTATGCTTCATTGTATCAAAGATATTTTCATCAAACTTGGATTATCTCTGAGCAATTTGAGGGGGCAGTGTTATGAGGGAGTCTCAAATATAAATGGGTCCCACTCAGGGTTAGAAACTTGCATCTTGCAAGAAGAGCATGCAATCTGTGTTCACTGTCATGCTCACGGTTAAATGTGTCTTTAGTGTATGTGGAAAGCCTGTGAAAGAAGTGTGAAATATGACGAGTACTGTGAACTGCCTCTATGTGTTTCTGAAGTCATATGCAAAGTCCAGTGTAGTACTTCATTAGATTCAGGCAGAAAATAATGAAGCAATACGTATACTGAAATGCCTGTGTACAACACATTGGACTAGTCGTACTGATTCATTTGAAGCTGTAACCTTGCCATTCAACTCTGTTGTGGAAGTATTATCTGCATTGTCTGAAAGGGATTTCCAGAATGGATCAAATGCAGAGTCTCTGTTAAGATCAGTTGCAACCTTTGAATTCCATCTATGGCTATCCATGTTAAATGAGGTTTTCAAAATCACGATAACTGCAGTCAGAGAGTTGATATATTTCAAGTTAACTCTTCTGTCCAGAGTACCACTGATGTATTTTAAAGTATGTGAAGAGAATACAGGTTTGGTGAATTCTGAGAGGAAACGGAAAACAAAAAAAAAAGCAGAAGAGGCAGAGCTTGCAAAACCACAGCTCCCAAGAAGACACTGGCCCACTAAAAAGTATGATCAGGATAACAATTCCCTTCATCACCAAAGGAATACCTCAGAAAGCAGTATTTTGATTTAACTGATCAACTTACAGTGGATGTTGAGAAAAGGCTAAATCCTGGAATGCAGGATATTCTCTCAGGGAATCAGGCCCTCCTGATGTATCCAGCTACAGTTCCTGATAAGAAGATTCTTAGGAATGTACGTGACACATTCACTGGAGACTTGGATGGTGACTGGTTAGCAGCAGAACTGACTCATTTTGATGGTGTAATAACCACAGAAAATTCTGGTGAAAGAAGTGTCACCTCTAACCTGAACTGTTTCCTTCATGTAAATGGCCAAGACATTCTCCCTGAAGTAAGCAAGCTATTTCGACTATATTTGACAGTTCCTGTTACCACTTGTTCTGCAGAAAGGAGTTTCTCCTACTTAAGAAGGGTGAAAACATGGGTTAGAAACAGCATGAACAAGAAACAATTATCCAGTCTCAGTATTATGGTTATTGAACAGGAAGAGACAAAAATGTTTGAAGGAGGCTCTGAATTGGACAAGATCAGCGCTTGCTTTTGAAATAAAAAAAAGAAAACATTCAGGTAAGATTTATAGTATCTGATTATTGAATATTTAAAGCATTTTAGTTTAACCCTTGTTTTGACTTAGGAACTGGCTAAAGCAGATAAACAGTGATGTCTACAGTAAAATATGTTGCCTGGATACATTTTAAGTCACACAGAGGCTCAGATATTATTTTTGGGCATCTCAAAACTCTTGAGCCTCATGACAGAAGCAAATGTTCTGGTGCACTACCAACTTAAGGAGTCACCCTGCACCCATGGTATTGTTTATTAAGTTATGCTCCTGTCACAGTATGTTGGGAGAACGTACAGTCCATTTTCATTCTCTGTTCGGTGCAAAACAACATTCAGCATTTAAACCAGGGGAAATGTTAAAAGGGAAAATTCACAGAATGTTATGTTACACAGAACCAGAGGCATATTTCAATTCCCTACCTAAAGGGAGCTGCTGTCAAAGGAATGGATAACATACACTCTCATGAAGACTGCTAAATCCTTTTCCACACAGTTTTGTTAGTTTGCTGTCTTTAATCCCCCTTGTTTCAAGACAGACAGACCTAAACACCTCTGGGTAACTTTTATGGTTTAGGATGAAAAGGAAATTCAACTGCTTTCCACGCACTTTTTGTCATTCTTGTAATGTGCAGAACAAGTCCAAAGTCTACGACACACTATGGCAGGGTGTGCCACGGTTAGGGGAGCCATCCCCACTCACTTTTTGACAAATGTGCACAGAGGTAAAAAAAAAGGCACTTGTATAGCAGACATGTTTAGTTGCGGTGAAAACTCTGGTGACCTATGGCATAGCCAATGGCAAAAAAAAAAAAAAAGGCTTCTTTAGGTTTAATTCCGCTGTGGCGCCACTAGAAATCAAGAACGCCATTAAGAAAACAGCGCAAAATCTATTCAGAAAAGAGCTAAATAAAACAGCAGGTCTCACTTATTTAAGGAAGGATATTGGAAGCGACAACGAGTGGGAGAAGTACAGGCGTGGAAAAGTACAGAGCAGTTTAGAAGCAGAAAAGAGAAATTGCATCTTGAATTGCTTTAATCAGAAAACAGAGGATATTGGGGAAACACAGCAGCAGCTCAAAGTCAAACAGCTGCGTGTGTTTTTCTGATAACAAACAAGCTGAAACTCAGAGCAGCTGATTCAAATTCAGCGCCTTTCTGAGACACGGGCGAGGGGAGGAGCCAACAGCACAGCACAACAACGCAGTTAAACGAGGCAGTCTTCCCAGCGACAGCAAGTTGGAGAAGTACAGGCGTGGAAAAGTACAGAGCAGTTTAGAAGCAGTTTGAAAGCAGGCTGACGGCTGCAGAAGAAACTAAACTTTAAAAAAAAAAAACCCTCAACATGGTCTTCAAGCCAGTAATCTGTGACACCTGCTTGATGTGGGAAATCCGAGAAAACCCAGCGGAGCTAAACCAAGTGTGCGTAAAGTGCCGCGCGATCCAGGATTTGCATAAACTAGTAGGTATGCTAGAAATGGAGCTGGAAGAAGTGAGACAGCAACAGGATCTTGAGGAACTGGCACACCCACAATTCATGGAAGTCTGCATCACCCCTAATAGACTGAAAGCCACCAGGGAGATAGAAGGTCAGAACAGCTGGGTTCAGGTAGGCAGAAGCAGGGAAAAAAAGAAACTTCGTCAAACACAACCACCAGAAATCAAAACAACCAACAGATTTGAGTCACTTCAGAATTTTGATGAGCAGAACCAACAACAAGAAAATGAAAGGAACAACATCCAGGACCCTATTGACAGTGGTGACCAGACAGCAAAAAGAAGGGAGGTCATGATTGTTGGGGACTCCATATTGAGAAACACAGCAAGTTCAATTCGCAGTTTGGACCCCCTTACTACAACAGTGTGCTGCCTTCCGGGAGCCTTGGTCAAGCACATCACTGAGAACGTAGACAGGCTCCTAGAACGAACAGGAGATGACCCGGTAGTAGTCGTCCACATCGGTACAAACAACATTGGAAGAGACAGACCAAAATCCCTGCAAAACAAATTCAGAGAGCTAGGAAGGAAATTAAAAGAGAAAACCAAAAATGTGGTATTTTCTGGTATACTACCGGCACCTTGCAAAGGACCATATGGACAGCTGGAAATAATTAATCAAAACGCATGGCTGAAGACGTGGTGCACACGGGAAGGCTTCACCTATCTTGATCATTGGCCCACATTCTACAACGAGGACTATCTGTATAGATGGGATGGACTGCATTTAAATAACAAGGGAACTAGTCTACTCGGAGAAAAGATACTCGAGCAGGTTCAGAAGCATTTAAACTAGAAAGGAAGTGGGGAGAAATCAACAAAAAAACAGAAGGGAGACCGCATCAAAACAAGAACAACAACTCAGGTAAGACAACCATTAAATGTATTTATCTGAATGCTAGAAGTATCAGAAACAAAATTCTAGAACTTGAAGCTACTGCACTAACAGGTAACTATGATGTGATAGGTGTTACAGAAACGTGGTTGTCTGAGAGTGATGGGGACGAATATAATATTTGTGGGTATACACTGTATAGGAAAGACAGGCAGGACAGAAGAGGAGGAGGGGTAGCGCTATACATAAGAAACAGTCTAGAAGCCCAGGTGTTAAACCTGGACAAAGAAAATAAAAACGAATCAATATGGGTCAGAATAACGGACAAAAAATCAAAAGGCATAATAATAGGAGCATGCTATAGACCACCAGATTCAGACGGTGAGCACAATAATCTGTTATACAGAAATGCGTGTCACAAAGGAGAAGCCATACTAATGGGGGATTTCAACTTCCCCCAAATAAAATGGGAAAACCCGGTGGGTAGCGCGAAGGATGAAATAGAAATGGTGGAAATGACAAATGACTGCTTCCTAACACAATTTGTCAAGGCACCGACTAGAGGAGAGGCATGCCTTGATTTAGTCTCTTCAAATAACGAAGATAGAATAACTAAAACAGAGGTCAGAGAACCACTGGCAAACTCAGACCACAACATGGTCTCATTTGAATTGTTTTTTAAATCCCCAAAAGTAATGACTAAAGCTAAGGTTTACAATTTTAGAAAAGCAAACTGTGAAGGTATGAAACAGAGACTAACAGAAGTAGATTGGAGTAAAATAGAGAAAACACCCACAGAAGAAGGATGGTTGTTCTTCAAAAATGTAGTACTAGAGGCGCAAAACAATTATATCCCTAAAGTAGACTAATCTAAATGTAAAACTAAATTGCCAAAATGGTTTAATATATCAATTAAAAAAAAAATATTCAGCGAAAAAAGGCACTTTACAGAGCATTAAAAAAGGACCAAGAAGAAAGTATGCAGAAAGAGTACACAGAACTGCAAACGGAAGTCAAAAAGGAAGTTAGAAAGGCCAAGAGAGAAATAGAAATGAACATTGCTAAGGGAGCTAAAACCAATTCCAAAATGTTTTTCCAATATTACAACAGCAAGAGAACATTCAAAGAGGAGATTAAATGTTTAAGAGATACAAATGGCAAAATCGTAGATGAAGAAAAAAAAATAGCAAATATATTAAATGATTACTTTTCACAAGTTTTTACAAAGGAAGATACTGACAACATGCCCCACATTACGCAAACGTAATACCGATCCACAAAAAGGGAAACAAAACTGAACCAGGTAACTACAGACCAGTAAGCCTGACTTCTATTATATGCAAACTTATGGAAACTATAATAAGATCCAAAATGGAAAATTACCTATATGGTAACAGGGTCCTGGGAGACAGTCAACATGGTTTTAGGAAAGGGAGATCATGTCTAACTAACTTGCTAACTTTTTGAGGATGCAAAATCGATAATGGATAATTGCAAAGCATATGACATGGTTTATTTAGATTTCCAGAAAGCTTTTGACAAAGTCCCGCGCAAAAGATTAATTCTCAAGGGACTTTTTCAGCCTGAATAAAGAAACAAGGACCAGGGGTCACAAATGGAGATTAGACAAAGGGGCATTCAGAACAGAAAATAGGAGACACTTTTTTACACAGAGAATTGTGAGGGTCTGGAATCAACTCCCCAGTAATGTTGTTGAAGCTGACACCCTGGGATCCTTCAAGAAGTTGCTTGATGAGATTTTGGGATCAATAAGCTACTAACAACCAAACGAGCAAGATGGGCCGAATGGCCTCCTCTCGTTTGTAAACTTTCTTATGTTCTTATGTAACTTTACACTGTTGTGTGCCTCTTTATTGACTGCCAGACCCCCCCCCCCCCCCCCACACACACACACACACACACACATACAACCCCTCACATTTTACTGTGTTACAACATGGAATCAAAATGGATTTAATTAGGAGTTTTTGCCACTTGTATAGCAGACATATTTAGTTGCAGTGAAAACTCTGGTGGCCTATGGCATAGCCAATGGCAAAAAAAAAGGCTTCTTTAGGTTTAATTCCGCTGTGGCGCCACTAGAAATCGTTTCGATTTTATGGATGTAACGATCATGAATCCTCGCGCAATGGATACTTGTGACTGAAACTAAGTGTAACCGCCCCGAAATAATTGGTATATCAAGGGCAGCAGAATTGAATGACAGATTCAAGAAATTGCAGGGTAAACCAGGTAAAATTACAATTACAACAATTATGTATTTAACACTCAAAACATATTAATAAAAATGAAAATATTGCTGGGAAAAAAATGTGAAAAACATACATTCAAATAATAATATGTAAATCCTTCTTTCACAAATTCACATTAAACAAAAAATTACATTTCCACAAAAGCAGCACAAGTGTAATAATAATGTGCAATATATTGTATATTTGATATTTTAATTGTTTTACATTCTTTGTTTTTGAAGAGAACAGTGCATTTACTATTGTAGCAGAGCAGAATATTGTCTCCATTTACCCTTTAATGTGTGTAATCATATGCTGAGGATGCAGACATAGTTGGAAATAGATGGGGTTGGAACTTATACTGTACCCATAATGTTACCTGTGTTTTGCGCTGCGGTGTGTGAGTGAGCGTGAGTCTGTTTCATCGGCTAATGCCAGCCTCTCTCTATCCTTGAGCAACCTGTCAGTTTCTGTGTTTATGTGTGTGTGTGTTTGTGTGTGTGTTTGTGAGTAGATACAGATGGGCCAATGGGTGATGAGTGGACGGAGTCAGTACCCATGAATTAGCATGCTGCGAGCCAATTGAGGAGAGCTGAGTTGGGAGTGCTGAATGAGAGCGATTGAGAGAACGCCATTAAGAAAACAGCGCAAAATCCATTCAGAAAAGAGCTAAATAAAACAGCGGGTCTCACTTATTTAACTGTACACTGTTGTGTGCCTCTTTATTGACTGCCAGACCCCCCCCCCCCAAACACACACACATATACAACCCCTTACATTTTACTGTGTTACAACATGGAATCAAAATGGATTTAATTAGGAGTTTTTGCCACTGGTCACCGCAACAAAAGTCCATAATGTAACAGGATGGTTGAGGTGGTGTAAATGATTACAATGTCCACAACTGTAATTGCTGTACATCAGCTGCTGGCAATATTTATTTCAATAAAAGGTGAAGGTAACAGAAAGAAAACAACTCAAATCTTCACTACCAACCAGTGGTAGACTTTAAACTGTCTGTGTGCAAATTCACTGCCGCCAGTGACATTCATGCACATTACATTATATACTAATATAATAATACGTTATCGTACACAATATAGATATTTTATGCTTATGTTTTAAAGCCTATATAATGCATATAAACTAAATATATACTGACTAATATCAATTTCATTAGTTGCTTATTAAAAAAAAAAAAAAAAAAAGTCTGTGGAAGGGACAAGGAAGCCTTGCACATAAAAAAGGGTGCAGGGCAAACCCTGCTGTAAAATGTATTGTTTATGTTTACTTAGCACAGGTGAATGTACTTATATATATATATATATATATATATATATATATATATATATATATATATATATATATATATATATATATATATATATATATATTGTTTCAAATAACCACTTGGTCCTGGGAGGATGGGATGTATATTATGATTTATTTATCTATGAATAGGATGGTGAAAAGTTGCGTATTTGTTATTGTTTGGCAGCCTGGATGGAGAAGCCCCGTCCACACAAAACTTGTGCAGAAGGTGACCATCTCCCAGTTGAATTAATTAATTTGCTGCTAAACGGGAGATGGTTAGTAATATAAAAGCCTGCAGCTCGTTCGGGGGTGGGTGTTCAGAGTGAAAAACGGGAGAGATGGAAGTGGAAACGAAACAAAAGAGAAGCGAAAGTAAAACTAAAAACAATTATCATGTCTTTGACACAGTGTTTGCGATTTGTTTTTGTACAACCTTTTATTTTTGATGTGTGAGCAGTATTTTCTGTCTAAATATTTATTTTATTTTTGCTGTTAATAAACATAATGCCGCAGTGCACTTTTACACCCGAATACTGCCTGTGTGTAGTCTGTCTCTGACCTCACGTCAGCGCCCCGGCTACCCTGTCACAAAGTCGTAAAAAATGAAATGGATAAAGTTATGCTCCACAAGAACCACAATAAATTATGCACATTATACTGTTTCTAATATGTTATCGTACATAACGTATTAGTGCTATGAATTATATATATACACACACACACATACATACAACGGTTTGCAGAGGTATTCATCCCTACTAATAATGTCACATTTTGTTGAATTACAAATAATCTATGCAGTTTTTCAAACAAACTTTCTTTATTCAAAGCTGTAGTACTTAAACTGAACACAACACTGTTATATGATGAAGAGGTTCAATGTCAACAAAACTTGATATTGAACCAAAGAAAATGTACAAAATGAAATTTATTGGTTGCATAAGTATTCTGCACCTTAAGTAGGTACTTGGTAGAAGCACCTCTTTTTGGATAGGATGGTGAAATTTTTGCCCATTCTTCACAGGAAAATTGCTCCAGTTCTGATAAGTTTGTTGGTGATCGTCGATGGACTGCAAGCCTCAAGTCTCACCATTTTTATTCTTGAAAAATTTATCCAACGTAGATTGCTCCTCACACCCGTTTCCTGGTTGCAGATTGTTTGAAGATGATGGACAGGCAACGATTGCATTCGTCACGCATGATTCGTACTACATCCCAGGACTACATTTTCTCACAATATACATTGTGAAGGATTTCAGTCCTTCGGGTTCTTTTGCAGCACTTTAATGACCCAGCCACACACAAAACTTGATTTTTCAAAGCGCTTTGTGCTATTTTTAATAAACAATAACAAAAACAAAATGAAAACAAAACTTAACTCTTTTTCGAGCGCTAGCTAACACAAGCTGGAACCTTCTCTAATCACCAGACAGGTAAGCTTGTGTACCGGTTGAAAAACAAAACAAATTCTCACACTACCTTTCTTTTACACTTATGGCTGTACACACTCCAGCACAGTCAGACTCCTACACACACCAGCAACCCTGAACAGACTGGATGCTCTCTTTAAATACCCTGCACCTGGCTCTAATTTACAATAATAGCCAGGTGCATGGGTTAATTACTAATAAACAAATTAACACATGTAATCAAACAATCAAATGACAGCTTTTCAGTCACTGTTCTTCTGGACAAGTAGACCCTCTGTTCCCCAGGACACTAGGGGTCCTGATATAGTCAGAGCTCCTTGTCTCAGAGTATATATATATATATATATATATATATATTTCAAAGTGATACAGTAATCTGTCGCATATCCGACTGTGGTGGACCAGAGTGTGGGCGGATATGTAAAAAGTGAATGAATACTGTTTTAAATACAGTTGTAACAATTACTATAGTCACACAAATATTGTTTTGCAAGTCGTCTTTTATTAGGGAGCTCCCCTAAATCCCTTGTTTAGAAAGATACAGGATATTAATGCTTGTGACAAGGTAGCCCTCTGCTGTGTGGGTGCGTGCATTCGCTGCTGAGTGACAGGCAGGAGATCGAGACAGGTCGAAGTTGATATGCCCCGCGGGCGAACAGGATTTATTTACATATCAGCGTACATACATTACACAGAGTACATAACACAGTGTACAAAGACTATGGTAGGATCTGCAATATCTGAACTAATCTTCTCTGTTCAATAATAAACTAATATTACTGAAGAGGTTGATCTTGGTGGATAAACAGTTAAGGCAGATATGTAACAGGCAGATGGATACGTGATGGATTACTGTATAATGCACAGAAACTAAATAAAGATTAACCTGTTTTATATCACCTCGCTTAATGTCATACACGGTTTAGAATCATGAATTTATCAAAAAACCACTTGCACCATAGGTTCTTTGGAAAATTACTCTTAACATCATCTCACAAACCTGCTTATTGTCACGTTTTCTGCAGCCTCTCAAATTTTGCGTGGCCAGGATTTACTAAGTAACCACTGGACATGATTAATTTCCAACGCAACCATCTTGGCTGATAAACTGACATTTTGTGCAGCCTGCCAAATGTTGCGGTGGGGGGCGGTCTGCCTTTTTTAGATAATGACACAAACTGTTTCGTTCCAGTTAATGATACAAAATGTATAATTTGTCATGTTGAAAACTATATGCATGTATGTAAAGCACGACTAAATGTATATTATTAAAACACTGCTGTTTAATTCGCCATTAGTTTTCTTTCTTTTTTTACTCGTAATGTTACTCGTAGGTAAACGTGAAGCTCAGTTTATATCATGACCCTCTTTAGATCACGAATTATACCTGCATGGCAATTATGAGATAAAGCGTGTTCATCTTTATATACTGACTGTAAATATTTAAAAGCGGTACAATTTAATTCGTTGCTACATCAACTTGCGGAGTCCCCATTGGAGATAGCACTGTCAAGTACTGTATTGCATCTGGGTTTAGCGTCACACTTCGGTAAGGTCGGAAGCATTTAAAATAATAATAATAAGTCATAAATTAAATAAAGTCACGATCCACAAGAGATAAGTTACCTAAGGAATTCAAATTAAATTACCCACAGAGAATTACTAAACTGATGAATACCCACTAATTTACTATTGGTGGTGGAGCCCGACTGCACATGCGTAACCAAAAATAAACCATGCATGCGAGAAGAAAAATTAAAATAACTAGCTAAATTATCAATTTTTTTGGTTCCAAAAAAAAGGCACTTGAGTACTGTCATGCAGCTATTTTTTTTTATTATTATTTTAGCGCAAACATTTTTTTTTTTTTTTACATGATTTTGTAACTTAAAAATGACAGCACAGATTTTCATGAAACTTGGACAAAAGAATTGTCCATCACACGGACACGGAGCGTATGAAATGCAGGCCTGATCCGTTTTGAAAAGGCAGAGAAAACATACTCCTCAAAATTGAGATTAAACAAGGCTCTGCCGCCGCTCTATCGCACCATGATAATATCATGTTGTAAAATTAAAATAAATGTTGCAAAATGCACATTTGGAAACTATATAGCGAAGGTTGTGCATGACAGGTAAGATTATTTTGTTATCTGCAACCATTTTGAACGTACATAGGATCGTATTGATTTTAGACGACTTGTTGTTAAAATGCATTACCTTGTATAATAATCCCTTCAAAAGAAAAACAAGCCTTTAGAGCATCACAGTTTATTGGTAGGGGTAGGTAGGTGGAAGTCGGCCAGCTAGAAAAGGATCGGAGCTACGGTACCCGAATTCAATGACCTGGACAGGAAGCATCGTGGTATCCGTAGACTGGAGAAGCAGATGCGCTCGTTAACCAAGGGGTCATGAGCGAGGGTTGTAGCAAAGTAATCTGTTCCTTTGTAAAGGTTTTATATAACCTAAAAGGAGACCGTGCTATTACTGAAAAACCGTGAGCGTTTGTCTTGTGTTTGTTAGTGTTGGATGTAACTGTTGTTTGTCTTAACTAGACTACCAGTAACACCATCCAGAGCTGTAGCGCAAGCCAGCATCAACCCAGACATCACTTTCACTCGTGCATTTCATGGAGAACTGTATTTACACCACTAGCACTCATTCACTGTCACTAAAAACTGTGTTTGTGTTTTGTTTAGTGTGTGTGCACATATAAAACTGGACTTTTGGTTAATGGTCAAACCCAGGGATTACAGTTACAGAGTTATACAAGCCGCTGTATCACTCCAGCAGTTATTATTTACAGGTGTTTACCTAAGGCTTTGGACATTGTAAAAATCTCAATAACCACCCTTGCACCTGGAAATCACAGTCTGTCTGTTTTGTATCCACTCTGCACTGCCTCACCTGTATCCACTCACCACTTTGTCACAATGCCATATTTTTTATTGAATCTGTTCCTAATGGTGTTTTATTTCTCCAGAGGTTTAAGTTTTGGGTTCAGGATCCATCAATGGCTTTTATTATACCTATTTATTTGAATTTCAAGTTGTGACATAGTGTGTCAACAAATACAAACTCATTGGTGGCCTCTTATTCTTACCACTCTTACCAGGTTTGTTAATATTTTATTGCGTGTGTCAAAGGTTCTACATTTAGGATATATGGCAGCATTCCTTTTAGAAATGAACACATCTCAAATGAAGTGCATTCCTGTTTGCAGTTTTAGAGCAATGTTGCAATGCACTCGCATTTTTATCTCTGCTCTTTGAAGTAATATACTTTTAAACTTATTTTGCCTTTGTTTTAGAGGGGTCCAGAATGAACAGACGTGCTATAAGGGGAAGCCCTCATGGTGCTGCACCATGCCATTACCATTGCCCCTCACCTTTCCTGAGTTCTAAAACTAGTAACCAGAAAGAATGATGTACTAAGAGTTTAAGTATGTAATTGTATTTTTTTTTTAATTCATCTTAAAAGCACTGGCTAGACTTGTATTTCAGATTTGGCCTTTCTGAATCTTATTCATTAAATTAATATCAGCCCTCAATAACAGCATCTTGTTGTTGTAAATGTCTATTATCAAGTGTATCATGTTTGTATTCTGCTAAATGTAATCCCTTACAGGAAGTTAAAATGTAACTGAAATACCTGTATATGACCGGTGTATGACCCTGGAGAAAAAGCAGAACACCATTCTTTTTACCCCTGTGCTACCATTTCACCTCAGTGCAGAATTATTGCTTTGCTATTGAAATTACCTGCATTATTACTGCATACCATACAGTATAGAAAAGATGCATGTTCTACCAGGGACCCTCATCCAAATCAGATGATTACATCAAGATTTTCCTGGTTTCAGAATTAATTAAATTTAGGACAACTGGTATATTAAACTATGCTACACACTTTAGAGGTGTAATTTCACTCAACAATAACGCTGCTAGGGTTAAAACTGAATTCTTGTAATAACTGGACCAGTCCCAGCTCCAACAGAGTACTCTGAAAAGGTTTCTGACCTAAATTCATGCACATTTAGCCTAATATGATAAAAACAGTTCCTTTTCAACTAGCGACACACACTAAGTGGATTTTCTCTTTATCACTCTTCCCTGGCAGATCAGTGTGTGCTGCGAAACTGAATAGTTTCCCAAGGTATGATCAATAAACCATAATTCATGTGTCTTGTATACACTCCTCTAGCTTTAAGGTTGTTGTTTTTCTTTATTTATTTTCAATTTAAGCCGTAATCTGGATATAATTGATTTATTTTGGTTTAAAGCTTTTTCACATCAAGGCTCCACTTACTATTTTGACTGCAAATGAGAGTTTATATGTAGTTCCACAGCTAGATCTAGGTACAATGAGGCTGCAATACTTGTTAACTTGAGTTTAACCCTTAGCGGTCCATTTATTCAGGGCAACTTTATTTTCACACGCTCTGTTTATTTTACACATGCTCTTTAAAAGTTTTTTTTTTCACAATAAACAGGTTTAAAAAGCACTGCATATGAACAGGACACTCAGTACTGCATCTCCAGCCAAGCCCCACCCCTTGTTCGCTGTATTTACCACATACCTCTTCATAGTCGTGCATACTGATAAATCATCTCCTGATCAAACTCCTCAATAATGCGATCCAAGTCATTATTTTAATACTATAACACCTCAAAAAGCTCTGCAGATGTCTGTGATATTCTTTGAGTGCTGGTTGCAGAAGCAGCTATCTTCTTTGTTTGTGTCCGTGTTATCACTGTGGTGCAGGGGCTGTGTGTATTGTCCAGATCCGCCCCCTTTTTTTTCGGCTTCTCTCAGCTCCTATTGGTCTCACTCGGCCATTGAAAGGTTTTCTCAGCTTTTTCCTTAGAAAAAACAACTAGAGACCTGTGCTTGATGTCTTTTTAGTGATGTCGGACAGGCTCCGACATCGGACCGGAAAGGGAAAATTGTAATGTCGGATATGCAAAGGGCTATAGTCTGAAGAACTGTGCAGAGTCCTTCCTAAGGAGACTAACCATACTGTAACTGAGTACTTAGCAGCCAAACTCACAGGCCTTACTTTGTTTGCTTCTAAACTGGATTCAAAGTGGTACAGATACTTGTAAACCGCTTCCTGAAACATCCACTCTGAGTAACTGCAGACAAGCATGCTGACAGATCTTTTTGCCTCGGGTTATGTTTATGGGCAGCTGCTCAAGAAATCTAGGGTGCAGATAATGTGAAACAGTAAACCTAGTCCATGCAGGATTCTTAGTTTAGCTAGAAGTCCCCTTTATTTGAAGACAGGTATTATGAAACAAATTTATGTCCATCCCCTTGTGGTTTCATTGCTCTTCCACAGTAAAATAACCTCTGCTAATAGGGTAAAAAAAAAAAAAAAAAAAAAAAACTTCTAAATTTAAGTTGCTCTTAGTAGAGCTGGTGTTGTTGGACTATTACACGGCTTAGAGATGTTGGTTTAGTTTGGGCGTAGTTGCCCCCACCCCCCCCAAAAGCAAAATACAATATAAACTTTTTACAAAACCAGTAACAAAAGCAACCTAAATATCCTTTTTTTGGATTGTGACCAATGTTTTAACATTAAGAGTTTGTGATGCATAACACGCCTATATTTAGGTGCAATGGAATCTAAATGTAATAATAAAATATAAAAATGCATCAGTTTCGCTCGGATAGAGATTCTAATAAACGCTAACAGTTTAATGATAAAGGGTTCACAGAGATTTTATTATTTTTTTATTTGTACTTTGTCATATTTGAAATAAATTGATCAGGAAACTAATAATGACAGGGATTAATAATAATATTATTATCACTAATAGTCGTACACAAGTTTAGGCTACTTGACATCGAGACTGTAGAATTCCCCCGCACCTCTGTAGTCTTACATTTTCCATGAAACTGGCTATTAAAGCCAAACCTAGTGGCAATAATAATAAAATAAAATAATTTTGTGTAGTGCCGACCTCAGAAGGGGTTGTACACCTTTATTTGAAAGCTTTCAATGGCCAAGTGAGGCAGAGGGAAGCCAAGGGAAGCCAAAAAAAAAAAAAAAACCTGAGGCGAATCTGAGCAATACGCATAGTCCCTTCACCACAGACATAACATGGACACAAACAAACAAGACAGATACTTCTGCATCCAGCGCTCAAAGAATATTGTGGACATTTGCCAAGCTTTTTGAGATAGTAATAAAATAATGGCTTGGATAGCATTTTTGAGGAGTTTGGTGATAAGTGAGTGATCAGGAGATGATTTATCAGTATACATTATTATGAAGAGCTATGTGATAAATACAGTGAACAAGGGGCGGGGCTGGAGATGCAGTACTGAGTGTCCTGTTGATATGCTGCCTTTTAAACCTGTTTTACTGTGAAAAAAATTACTTTTAAACAGTGCGTGTGAAAATAAATTGGACCTGACGTGCCAAACAGGCGCTGAATAAATGGACCACAAAAAGGTTAAAATGGGCATACATAAAGATAATTTAAAAAGAAAGCAAACGCACACCCCAATAATCCAATGTTTTACAGACACGCCTGCTTGCAGTGGTGGGACATAATGGTGAATTCATTGAGGTAAGACAAAAAAAAAAGTATAATTCATTAATAAAAAATGTAGTATCTGCATTTGCTTTAAAACATTCAGTACTATAAACACCCTGCACAGATGCTAGAAGGCTTCAAAATAGATTAAATGAAATATAACTGAGCATTTTCCCACCCAAACTTCCGGTTCCGTCGCAGGTTTTTTGGCCGCAAGGGAAAGTCAGTCAGTCACCAAAACAATGTTTAGCAATGTACTCACACTACATTTATTCACTAGATGTACTCACACTACATTTATTCACTAGATGTACTCACACTACATTTATTCACTAGATGTACTCACACTACATTTATTCGCTAGAGTGGTTGGGTTTATTCTGTGTAAAAGAAGAAACCCTATCGGAAACTAGTACAATGTTTTAATGAAGGAATATAGTTTGTGATCGAACAGGGTTTGATCTACAGGAGAGTTCCTATTAGACAGGGGGATCATCGAACTGTTCGTCCCAACCTCCCTTCAAACTCCCTGTCACAGAGACAGCCGAAGTGGGCGGCGTCAGAACCAGGAAGGAATGAAATACACAAAGACAGAACAGATGAATGTGAAATGATGATGGCGCTTGCTTGTGCCGGTTTATTGAAAATAAAAGGGTTTAAACAAACAAAAAACAACAGGACACGGCACTCTATGCCAAAATAAAAAGACAAACAAAAACTGACTAGTACTAAACAAAAATACAGTGAGCAGATACTTTACGTTATTATTATTATTATTATTATTATTATTATTTATTATTATTATTATTATTATTATTATTATTATTTCCTCCGTCTCCAATCCCGTTCTCCACTCACCGAACACCCAACCGCGAGTATGTGAAAACTTGCCTCTATATATACTGTTGTGCTGGGATTCAATTACTAATTAATTATTCACTTGATTCCCAGCACATGAATCAATTATGTGCAACCTCATGCTCACATATTAACTACTTTATGTACATGAAGTGATGTACAATTCCGTGCCTAAATACAAATATACATTTTAAACACTCGTGTTACAGACCCGTTTATATCCCGTGTACCAATGACTATACAACAACATTAACAAACCACACGCAACATAACAGATAATATACACAGCGGCGGGTACTTTGTCACACTCCCTTTCTCATGTATTTCCATAATGCAATGGGGGGACATTTGGGATAAATTAAAACAATGCTGCATATGCTTGAGGTTGCTTGGTGGCCATCGAACCGGAAGGATACCTGGAAGCATGTCAAAGAGTGTGAAGTGTGTCAAAAGTGTAAACCAGGGAATCAAAAGCCTGCTGGTTCCCTTCAATCTACCATTGTAACTGAAAGAATCGGCTGCATACCCCGACATCGACCGCGGTTTTCCAGCCGACTTTGAGGCTGAGAAAACTAGTGCCTGGCCCTGATTGACTCGGCACCAGTGTAAACATCTTCGGCGCCACCTACAGCCCGGTACCGACCTCGGAACAGGTTGACTCAGCACAGACTGTTCGGCACTGATAGCGCTCTCCTTGACGCCAATCCCGGCACCAGTTGACTAGCTCCGGAGCCGTCTCCAGCCTGGCACTGACCACGCTACACATCGGCACCGACCTCGGCACTGACGATAGATGAGAGTGTCTACTAGCTACACAGCAAACATGAATAATAAGAAGTAGTATAGAGTCCTATGTGATCTGCAGTATTTACATGTTGTTTATTTTATTTTATGTTTATATATATATTAACTCTGCATCTGTTGACTAGCTTCGGAGCCGTCTACAGCCCAGAACATCCTGTAATTGGTGCGCTCCTCCTGGAGCAACCCAGCGTCTGCACCCTCAGCCTCCAGAACAGCAGAGTCTGCTGCATACTGCAGGCGCCCAAGAAGTGGGCCTAAGCACATTCCCCACTATCAGGGACACAGTCACGGTATTGGTGCAAGGTTCCTTCTTCACCAGGAGGGATAAGGACCCAACCTGCCTGTGTAAGCCTTGCAGAACAATGGATGCCATGCTCAAGAAGGCATACGCATCAGCAGCGCTGTCAGCAAACGCCATGGCGATACAGGTGCTCTATCAAACCCAGTTGGTGGAGAGGCTGCAGGAAAGATCCACAGAGGCAGAGAAAGGGGAGCTCCAGGCAGTGGCAAAGGCGATGACTGACCTAATGGGGGAGTTAGGCTAGGCATCAGGGAGGTCACTGGCGGCGATGGTGGCCATTCGTTGACATTTGTGGCTAACGCAAGGCAAGGTCAGGGAAACCGAGAGGGTGGCACTACTGGATACCCCCATTACACCGGGGCAGACATTTGGGGTGACCATTGATGTGAGCCTTAAGAGGTCCCACAAGGCCACGGGGGACGCCTCCAAATATTCGTGCCTTCTGGCTTACCGTCAGCACCCAAGGTGGCATTCACAGCCTGCTGGCGTAAAAGGGTCTGAACAATGCCCTCCACCCCATAGTAGGCAAGCAGTCAGAGGCAGAGCCAGCAGCAAGGGACCAACGCAGGCCAGGAGTAACTGGTTCTCCTGGGTGCTATTGACAATGAGACACGGATATGTTCTACAATTCCGCCACCCTTCAAGGGTGTGCTCCTCACCACTGTCAAACCAGCGAGAGCGATACGCCTTCAACAGGAGATCGCCAAACTTCAACAGAAGAAGGCTGTATGCTTGGTAAGTCCAAGCGACGCCCTCAGTGGCTTTTACTCCAGGTACTTCCTGGTGCCCAGGAGGGATGGTGGTTTCAGACAAATTCTGGACCTAAGGGTCCTCAACTTGTTCCTCAAACAAAGGAAGTTCAACATGTTGACAGCACAGCATATCATCCAGTCCGTCCAGCCGGGTGACTGGTTCACATCGATTGACCTGCAAGATGCCTACTTTCACATCCCGATCCATCCCGCGCACAGAAAATATCTGCGCTTCGCCTTTCAAGGCAACGCATATGAATTCTGTGTGCTGCCATTTGGCCTCTCGCTGGCACCCCGCACATTCTTAAAGTGCATGGATGCAGCACTGGCTCCACTCAGGCTGCGGGGTATTCGGATCCTAAACTATCTGGACGATTGGTTAAAACAGGTCATAGTTCATGTGACGAAGTTAGGGCTCTCGATACAACAACAGAAGAGCAACTTCGTACTGTCTCAGTCCACAGTGTTCCTGAGGATCAAAATGAACTCTGTGAGCATGCTTGCCTCACTGTCGGAAGACAGGATTTGGAAACTTGCGTTCACCTCCCCAGTGTGAACAACAAGGCAGCAGACATCCTGCTCTCACTGCGCCAAGACCTCCTGAACCAAGCTATTATGGCAACCCAGTCCAGCTCCAACTCTGGGTCTGGCTGTTGAACGGAGCCGTCTATTCAGACGAGGTTTGCCAGATGCAGCAGTAGAAACACTACAGTCTGCTAGGGCGGTCGGTGCCGGGCTGTAGACAGCTCCGAAAATGTTCACCGGTGCCAAATCAATTTGTGCAGGGAACGGTGCCGAGGAGAGCGCTGTCGGCGCCGAGGTCGGTGCCGATGTGTAGCGCGATCGGTGCCGGACTGTAGAAGGCCCCAAAGCTATTCACCGGCAGGAATCAGTCTGTGCCGGAATCGGTGTTGAGAATAGGGTAGTTGGTACTGAGAGGTCGGTCCTGAGTCAGTCGGTACTGATGTGTAGCGTGGTCGGTGCCGGGCTTTAGACGGCTCCGAAGCTAGTCAACCGATGCCGAGTTAATATATATAAAAATAAAATAAACAACATGTAAATACTGCAGATCACATAGGACTCTATACTACTTGATATTATTCATGTTTGCTCTGTAGCTAGTAGACACTCTCATCTATCTAAAATGATCAATGGGTCTCAGTGCTTAAGCATTCATAATCATAAATTACACTGTGCATCAACAAGCAACAGCTCCTGCTGTGGGGAGACGATACAGTGAGACAGACCTGCAGTGTTGGAGGCTAAAGCAAAAACAATGGGAGCTGAACTGGCCAATCAATCTCCTAAACAGCAGATTAGCAGCACATATAGCTCAGTAATTTGTTTTGTCCCAGCCTTTTTTCATTAGATTTTCACTTCTATCTAATGTCCTGTCAACCCATTCCATAATGACTGCTGTGGATGATGACAAAGTTTTCTTGGTTGCCAGGAGACCAGTCTGCACAGAAGCATTTTATAATGGCCAGAATCATAGTTTCTCCATCACTGGCATGAATTACATTTTTTTCTATGAAAATGTGTAAGTATAATGCCAACTTTCCATATGATTCCAGCGGTGCAGATAAGCTGCGTTCCTTCCTTTTTTTCCACATTAGAAAATCAGAAATACACACTAAATTTAAATTTAATGCATAAACATATGCACAGCAATTTTTCAGCACAGCTTGTCTGCCTCCTCTAAAACTTCTACTAACAACTACATCTCCCAGAATACAATGTTTTCAGTTACTAGGAAACTGTACATAAGAAAAACCAACCCAGCAAACATTATCCAATCTGACTGGTCCTGTTGTCTCTGCAGCTAATCACAGTAAGAATAAGAAATTCGAAGCTACACAAGAGAAGTGTAAACACCCCAGTCCAAATACAAATAAAACTGGAACCATTGTCAGAGGCAACCACTAAAAAAAGGTGCCTATAATACTAAACTAACTGTTTTATAACTTATTAATGCATTTCATTATTTTATTTATCTGTATGGCTTTATATTGAAGTTTTAACATGCTCACTGAGTTTAAGAACTACTATAAAGTAATATAAGTAACAGAATTAATTTGCAGAGTCAGTGTGATACTTCGAAAAAGTATCTGTGCTGAACTGATAAAGAACCTTGTAGAACACATGTATGGTTGTACAGGAGTTCAAAGTAACATTGCAGTTAAAATGGAAGGCTCGTTTTTAATGCCCACTCATTACCATTAAAGATTGTACAGTATTTATCAAGATTACTCTAAGACTTCATTAGCAATGTTGCATTTTACCCCCTGAAAATGCATTTTACTCTCTCAGAGTTACAATTAGAGGGTAAGTTAATCCCAGAACCAAAACCTTATCTGCATGGAATGAAAAATGAATTTAATTAGGTGTTTTTGCCACTGATCAACACAAAAAAAAAGTCCATAAAGTGAAAAATAATTTCTACAAATTGTTCTAAATTAAATTCCAAATATAAAACAGAAAATAATTGATTGCATAAGTATTCACCCCCTTTGCTATGACACACCTAAATAAGCTCTGGTGCAACCAGTTGTCTTTATAGGTCACATAATTAGTTGAATGGAGTCCATCTGTGTGCAAATAAGGTGTTTCACATGATTTCATTTCAAATACGCCTGTCTCTGGGAGGTCCCACAGTTGGTTGGTACATTTCCTAACAAAAACTACATCATGAAGCCAATAGATTTCACATCGACCTGAAGTTTACCTGGTTCTTTTTTTTGATACACAAAGTTCTTAATTGTTTTCAAGAATTAAAAATAAAAGTACTATATATATATATATAGTCAAGTTTGTACTGTTACCCTCATAACATATGCAATTTTTTAATAATTGTAATAATAATAATAATAATAATAATAATAATAATAATAATAGTAGTCGTAGTAAAACCGACAGAATGGCAGACCAGTACGTTCCAGGGGTGAAATTACAACATACAGTACAACGTTGCATATCCGACCCCCTGTGGACTGGGGTATAGAAAGATATGTGAAAAAGTCAGATTTGCGAACATCTATAGAAAATGACACAAATAGGTTAGTGAACAAAAACAACACTCAAACTGCTTTAAACACGGGGACATTCTTTGCCTTAAAAATAAGCAAACTTAAATGAGATTAATTAGGCTACAATACACAGTGTTGCTATGCGGTTTACTATAAGCCATCTCCCTGCAAAGCTTTAGAAAAGAATAAAAAATACAAATCAAAAGGTAAATGTACAGTAACCTGCAACTGATGGCTTCTTTATTAACTCTAGAAGTCAACAGCCGATAAGCAGCTCAGTTTGAATGTTGCTTCAGTTATTTTAAACAAACGGCCGGTAAGCACTGTGTTTATGAAGCTTGCTTTGTTTAATTCAAATGCATTTAAAAGCTACAACTCGCTGCCAATATCTGCAAGCGTGCAATCCATCATATAAACAAATTGCACCAAAAAAAGCTTTCTCGACTGGTGTCTTGAAATATCACTGCTACACGCAGCTGACTGGCACACACGCACAGCTCGTCTCTCTTAAAGGGGAACGCACCAAAAGGAAGACTGCTATAACGATTTCTTTCTGCTTCCATCGCGGACACTGCGTTTGCTGCCAATACCATTCCTCTCGTAGCCTAATTTTAATATTTATTTATTTATTTAGTGAGGTGGTTAATTGATCAGGGCAGTTATGTGTACAGTGGCCAAAGATCATGCCAAGAAATGGTGTAAAAAGATGACAAAAATATTGTATATTGTAATAAGTAATTGTAATATTGTCTGCCACAGAAAATATATTTGAAGAGAAGTGAAAGAAAACAGGAGCAAAAAGACACACAGGTGATTTATATATCAGCAACATATTTGCAAGCTTTGAACAACTCTCAAAAGTTCAATCTACCTCATTCTCATTTTTTTCGTTGTTTACAAGTGTGGGACTTTGCTCAAAAAAAACTATCCCACTTTCCTTCACTACCCCCACAGTTTTCTATCGATATCATATTACACATCAACTCTCATTGTAAAGGTAGGATTTCCAAAATATATAATCATATTATGTCAATTAATAGTCTTTCCTTGTCTGTTTTAAAAGCTCTGGGAAAAGGGTTTGGCCCTTGCTCTTTCGAATGAACAATGGCACTCTGCTCTCTCCCAGGTGCATTCTTCATCTATTTTTGTAAGACGTGGACGTATTCAGTTCAAAATTCTTTACCATCTTCACCTTTCTAAAACTAACCTCCCAGCTTAGACCCACTTGCAACAGATGTAAATCAGCCCCTGCTTCCTTATTTCATATGTTTGACCTCTTTTTGGGCTTTCATTTTCGAGACATTTTCCCATATTTTCCAAACACCCATTGAACCGACTCCTTTTGTTGCTCTTTTTGGCATTAATCACAATGACATTCCCCTTTCAAAGCTACAGACGGGCACTCTTGTCTTTGTGCTTCTACTGGCTAGGCATTTGGTTTTGTTCAACTAGAAAAAAGCTGCCCTACCCACTCATATCAACTGGCTTAGAGACATGATGCAAGCCTTACAACTCGAGAAAATCATATTAACACTTCTTGGGTCCATTGATACATTTTATGCAGCACAGAACCCTTTTCTTCATTATTTTAGCCAGCTACCAGCTTCACCTCCATCACCTCCAAGACAAAATCTTGTAACTGTCACTCCTGGTGCTTTACAAGGATTGTGCAGTATAATCTTATTGTTCCCTTCCTTTTTATTCTACTTTTGTCTTGATATAATATATCTAACATGTATGGGGGAAGTCTCCTTAATGTCATATTCTTTCAAATGATGTATTATTTCTGTACTCTTCCTTATACTTTTGTAATTCTGAATTTTGTATATCTTAAAACCTTTAATACAAAGAGTTAAAAAAAAAATGCACAGAATGATGTCTTTACACTACAGTTTGGCAAAAGCTGTTACAATTTACAACAAATTTGCAAAATTGACTGATACTCGTATAATCTTTTTCTTTTTCGTTTCCTTTAAACCATTAACCCTGTTGTCAAACATTGAGTCATCTTCCACCCCTGCTCTCGCAGACTCTAGAGGTATTTTTCTTTTTAATTTCTTAGAAGCCTTGGGTGGGTGTCTCCAGCATCCTGTCCTATTTGAAAACACAGAGCTGGATACTGCCAGGCTGTTACAAAGGTCTTTCCCTCATCGCCAGCTGCACTATTCACAGCAGTTACTGGACGTATCCAGATGTTCTTGATTCACAATAAATACTGTCTCAAATAAATACATCTCAAATAAATACATCTCAAATAAATGCTGCCACAAATAAATACTGCCTCAAATACACTTTTATAGCACTTTAAAGAGTGTGGTAAAAACGGTCATAAATGCTTGGCTATGACAAAAACTCTTGGCTGTAAAGGGGTTTATAATTTAATTTACACACCAGATCTAATTGAGATCTCAATTTCAATGCACTTAGATCTATACAGGTTTCCTCATATTTTCTGGCAGGTGATAAACTAGTTTTGTTCAATAAACATGTTGATTGGGCTAACCTAAGAATTAGCTCTACAGGCAAATGTGCTCCTTTTTAAATCTGTTCTCTCACACCCTTTTGTTGGGGGAAGTATTGTTTTAAAGGGGGTTTGGCATGCATCAGTACTGCTGCGACACTTGAATACAATATTAGGATGATGTCAGCAAGCAGATTTGAACTCATAAAGAACAGCACTACCAACAACACAGTGTCTCTACCCACACACAATGCTAGGGGATGATACGGCTTGAGATTAGACCTTTGCACCAGAAATAACTATTGTGGACCAGACCACATGGAATGATAACCTTGTTAGAGTAACAATCCATTTACAAAGCCCATTTTCACAAAATCATGGCACAATTTCAGGTTGTCATATGGCCAACTATTAAAAATAAAAAATAAATGATTTAATACTTTCAAATAAAAAAGTTACATATAATCACTAAAGCTTGGTATAACAAGATAATACAAAAAAGGGTGTATTTTCCAGTTACACTCAGAATACCTTAAGCTAAGTTATTCAAACTTTTTAAAAACTTTTGTAAACTTTTTTGTAAACTTGGAAACCTGTGGAAAAGCTTGAAATATGAAACACTGGTAGGGTAATATCAAACAGTATAATTCAGTAATTCCTCCCCTGCTTTTAAGTGTGCTTTATTAAACATGGTTAGAAATAGCACACCATTCTAAGAAAATGTGTTTATTTCAAAAGAAAGCCTGAGGAGTCCAGATCATATATGTAAATTCAGTGATTTATAAAATATACTTAAGCAACAGAACCCCGAAAATGCAGTCTTTTTATTGCTTTATTGCTAATGAAAACAAACATTCCACCTGTGGTCTGGTGGGTAATGTCACTTTGTGGTTATTTCCAATAGCCTAAATAATACCTTAATACTAAAAAAAATCTTCTACTTACATGGAGCTGTTCTTCAGTTCAGGTACCTCGTACATAAAACGCAAACTTGGTTTGTGAACTGTCAGTAAAATATGTAAAAGAATACATTTTTTCATTTGGGTGCAAGTTAGTGTATTTGTGAAAGTTTCAGTATTTAAGTTACTGTAAGGTTCTAAAATATATTAGCGAAATACCTTTTTTTTCTTTTTTTTTTTAAAAGTAATTAAAAATATCTAGTCATCTGAATGTGTTAATGCTGTGTGTCAAGTAAATGGTTAAAAGTGTGTTCATAAAGTTTATTAAAAGTCTTGTTCCTGGCTTTGTCCAGAAGAACACTGTCATGTGTTGCCACTGTCATATGCTGAAATTACGTTGCTGAAAGCAATCGGACTGCAGCTAGTTTTTGATTTCTTCAACTCGTTATTCAAACCACTATACTGAGGCCCTGTCCACACTACATAATCGATCTCGAGAGTGAATATTGTTTTCACGGCTCTGGGCTGTCTAGTACATACAACGTGCCTCTACCAGTGTAATTATATTGCGGTGGTTTAACAGAAAAAACAACAACATATGAATCCAAATTATTGTAAATACAGTATAATCCTAAATCTCGAAAAACTACTCACTTCTAAATCTTTTGTAGTCATGTTTGGATTACTTTGGTATAAATACATGTTAATTTGGATTCATATGTTGTTTTTTTCTGACTTTATGTGAACGACAAGACACACATTTGCCTGTTTTCCCATTGGAGATAGTGATATTTTGAAATATCACTGTCCTGGTCACAAAAGCAAAGTTTGTGGGGAATAATCGCCATTTTCTATACTTTTGAGCATAAGCAATTAGGAAATAACACTTACTACCCAGGAACAAAAATTGTGTTACATAATGTTATTTCCCACTCAGACGTGAAACCAAGCAGGAATGTCCACTTTCCACATTACTTTTTTCCTTAGCTATTGAGCCACTCCCTATATCTTTACGTGACAGCCAGGAGGTGCGGGTATAGTTCAGGGGGAACACATACAGGTTTCCCTGTACGCAGTATCTACTACTTTATATCTCTGATCCGGCCACCAAGCTCTTCCTCAAACACTATCTATTTTAGAACAGTAGGGGAAGTTTCCTGGATATAAATTGAATCTGGACAAAAGTGAACTATATCATTAACCCTTTGGGGTCCTATGTCGGACCAGATCTGACATTACAATTTTCCCTTTCCGGTCCAATGCTGAACCCTGCCCGACAAAAAGACGTTGAGCACAGGTCTCTAGTCAAGCTGAGAAAACCTTTTAATGGCTAAGTGAGACCGATAGGAGCTGAGATAAGCCAAAAAAGAAAAAAAAAAAAGGGGCGGATCTGAGCAATACACATAGTCAATGCACCACAGACCTAACATGGACATAAACAAACAAGATAGCTGCTTCCGCATCCAGCACTCAAAGAATATCACAGACATTTGCCAAGCCTTTTGAGATGTTGGTAATAAAATAATGATTTGGATCACATTATTGAGGAGTTTGGTGATAAAACAAGTGATCAGGAGATGATTTATCAGTATGCACGACTATGAAGAGATATGTGATAAATACAGTGAACAAGGGGTGGGGCGGGGCCTGATGTGCAGTACCAGTCACTTCATGTTTGTACATTTTTTCTGTAATTACTAAAAAAAAACAATAAAAAGACAATAAAAAAAAAAGTCTACTTACGCATTTTGTGGTTTTCTTGAATACATACAAGTAAGCACCATTTTCCAGGTTATTTTACTACAGTTATTATTCTACTGGGCTTATCTTTTGCACTTTTACACCTGTTAAAAATATTTGTAATTATACCACCCGTCAAGTTACCACAGCGGTGAATTACTACGTGATGTTTATTTCTGAGCCAGTGCTACTGCCATAAGTCTGACCTACCATCACCCAAGATTTACTCCTGCATTAAGATCATGTTTATAAAAGGTTCTGCCTCTGTCTTAGGGCGTCCTTGACTGTGAAAGTGTTTGTCCTGCTAGAATTTGTGACCATTGTCATAAGAAATGCATGTGGCAAACACACTAAAATAACTGAAATATGAAGTTTCTTTGGTATCACTGTGTTTGCTTGGGGGACAACAGAAATACTTCTACATTGGCTTTAAATGCAGTCTTCATATATTCTACTTAAAACATTTTTACATCCCTGTCAATAGGGTATAGGACCATCATGGGCAGCCAGCACGGCACCAGTTTGTTATAAGTACTGTAGTCTGAAAGGCTTTTTTAATTGTTCTGGACTGGATACATGACAATTCCTCAATGATTGCCAATGTTAATGTAATGAATAGCACATTTACACAACAAAGTGTGTGCTACATAGTATTTGTGTTTAAACTTTTTTCAACACACCCTGTAAATGCATACACTGTTCGGATACAGCAGCATTAGTCATTATTGTCACAAAGTAAATACATAATTTGCTGATGTAAAAAAAGTCCAGATTTATCTTCAGCTGTGTTTACTGGAAGAGTTTGATTGAAACAGAAGCAAGCTTTTTTGCAATGCTGCTTCTTTTTGTTAATGCAGAGCTGTGAACTGAGCTTGGGGCAATTTTGTTCATATATGCCATTATGTTTCAGCAATGCTCAGGTGGCAGTAGTGGGGTATTTCCCTGAACAGAACAGGTAAAACAGGGACACGAAGCTGCAGGGTCCTGGGTGGGAAGTTTGAAATTAGTCGATTCTTCTGAAATTGTTCCTGGAAGAACGTATGAATTCAACTGATCTTAACAAGGCCAAAAATATAATGACTTCATCAAGAACTAATGCAATGTCGTTTTTACTTTACAATCACTTTGCCCTTTAACTGATTGACTGTAAAGTAAACAAGCTTTAGACATCTAGCTTCTAGTTAGTTGTCAAGAAAATGGGTAGAAGCAAATGTGCACGTTGCTCGGGGATAAGCATAACCAGGGGAATAAAAATCCTCCCGAGGCCCAGCCCACAATGAAGACTTGCTTTTAGATCAAAAGTTATAAAGCATGTGTTTTTTATTGACTTTCTAATTCCCTGACAGTGCTTCCTTATTCCTAATCATCCATTTGAAATTCTCTACTTTAGGGGTGCAGATATTTTTGTTTAATACATGAGTTACACTCAATCAGTCAAGATTGAATCATTTATGGAATGACAGGGTGGTGTGACGTGCTGAGGCCTGGCACTGTTAGTGAAGAGCCACACATACCAAAACCCTGAAGCGTCATCATGTTTTTAAGAATTTCAGTCTGGAAATATAAACAGTCAAACACTACCAACATTATAAGAAAGTAAGAAAAACAAAAAAACAACTTTAAAAGGCTAACCTTATATAACCATAAATACAATTGTTGTGTGCAAATTTTTGTATAAGTAGGACCCTATTAATCCATTTTATTATTTTGAATTTTCAGATTTTTTTTTTCTTGATTTTGTTTGATACATGGACAGCAATGATGAAGCTAGAAATGCATGAAAAAAAATGATAAAATTGTAAACGTGCTTGCTTTTCTGGAAGGAGAATCTGACCCTAACCAAAACATCATAAGCAAGTGTATAAAAGCTCTGTGTGTTATTCTTTCTTGTCGCTCATTTTCGTTTCAGCTGCTCAGTTAAGCGCTGGGAAGCCGAAACAAGAGCGCTTAGAGTGGAGGAAGTGCTACCCTCAGCTATGGAATTCCTGAGGTTTCCCTCTAAAAAATTAAAAATATGTGAGTAGGGGTTTTTTCTTTACCTGAGTGCTGAGCGCTTTGATTTAGTTCTGCGTGGTGAGTGGTTGGGTTTGAGAGGCTGGGCTCTCTCCCCCGGCGCAGTCTAGCTCTGGGGGACAGGTCATGTCTCAGCTGCTGATTTTCATTAAATTCAATATTTGGGGGATAGGTAGCAGAGTGCCACTGTGGAGTGCGTTAATTATTTATTATCATTCATACATGGTTTGGTGGCCGCATCTTTTCGGGGAGAGGTGGCCACAGCCAATTCTTATCTGAGGCACTGGGATGCAAGTAGCCATTCATGTTTTTCTAGCCAGCTTCATGCAGGTCGCCGTTGGGCACCCGCGGACGAGACCTCCAGCCAAATTTAACTCTCATCATCGGGCCCTGAGTGCCCTTCACAGTTCATAAATCATTTGCAATTCCAATCATCATCATTCACTCATTGCCATTCATTCATAACGGATTCTCCGTGCTGAAAAACCCTTTCTAAACGGTTTTAATCAAAGTGCTTTCAGAAAAAAAGGGTACAAATAGGCACAATGTAATAAAACAATCTAGGAACATTGTAAATTAAAATAAAATCAAAATGTAGGCTTTTTTAGTAGTTTTTTTCTTTTCAACACAAGCTGAACTATAACATTTCAAAATAGATGTAATGTTTTCATTAATAATTAATGACAAACAATGTAAATAAATATTTATATTTATTCTAATTTAATAAAAAGGCACTTAATAATATTGTAGTGAAAGAATTAAGCTGACAAATGGTTTTTGTTTCAAAAACACTTTATATACAAGAAAATTATACCTCCTATACAATCATATAAGCATGAGATTTAAACTGACTTTGGACCAGGCCTCAGTACAGCTCAGTGCATACATTTGTATTAGAAAGCACAGATATCCATGGAGTCAATTCGAAAGAGATGAAAAGACTGACAAAACTACAATGTTTCGTATTTATACCTTTGTAAACAAGTGTTAACTTCACTCCCATTTGTCGTACTTCTGTCCAATGATAGGGGTTTCCACTCTATCATTGCACACTCCCTCAGTGGTGGTAAAAGGGGGGGTTGCATACCACGTTGTACCTAGCAGGGAGCATCCATCTTGTCTTTCAGTTCCCCTCACACATCTCACACTATCTCTGCTAATTTCCTGCCTTTTGGCGTTTAGCTCAAAGTCATGTTAGGCTGTGCAAAACCGCACATAGCTGGTTTTGCCAATGGTAAATGAAAGAACTCGAAACTTTACACAAAAATGTATTGAAACTTAATATAAAAGCGTATTAAAAAAACTGAATTAGTAGACACATTAAAACAACTATAAAAACACAATTTAAACATAGTGATCAAAAACAACTATAAAAGATACACATAATGTAATTAATACCTCATGTGGAAAAGTCATCACTACAATATCTCCCTGAGAACTCTGCAGAAAAAAATGCAACAACTACACGCTATATTCTGCAGTAGTCATTACAGTACTATCTGCTCATTATGACTTAGATAGTTGTTTTTCTCCCAAGCGATAACAGCAGATAGCAAGTGAAGTGGCACGAGAGGCAGCACTTTTTTACAGTTAAAATAATGGTCGTGTATGGTGGCTGAGAGGTGCAAAAAAAGTTTTTTCATGTGTTCGCATATAAATGCAGTGCTACTTCAATGTATTTTTAAAATATATACATATGTATTTTGTTTGTTTAAACTGATTTTTTGGTAGTGTCCTTAGGTGCCTAATTCCGTTTTTTCTGACTCCAATGATTCCGTCCATGTTCTCCGCAACGCGGATTTCATAGGGCCCTAAATAAGTCTATGTCAAAAGAGGTTGCAAGCTTTCACAATATGATATGTCAGTTTTAATACAGAAATGCTGTTCTGTGCTTCATCACATTTCAGAGTTGGTCACCTATCGAACATTTACTAGGGTGAAGTGATTTAAGTGATTTATGCTGTTGAGGCTCCAGGCGGTATGTTGTTGAAAAGAATTTCACCAGTTAGAACATGTGATTGACCAATCAGAGGACAACACTTGTGACTGGTCTTTTTCTATCTTTTAATAACATTTAAAAATCTATCAACTATGAATCCCCCTACTACTCCTTGCTAAAGTGAAAATTCAGTATGTCCAATCAATGCCACGGGTCAGTATAACTGGTGTAGTTCAATACCAGACTAAAACAAAATGAACATTCTTTATAGAAATTAACATCACAAAGCAAAAGACCAAGTATTATCTTATAGATTAAAGCTGCTCCCCAGAGGGAGAGATCTGTACAAGCAGCCTGTTACATGGCTAGAATCTAAATTCCTGCCCCGATGAGAGTCTCTGATTGGCATGCAGAGTAATAGCCCATTTCCCTTCTTTATGTATAGTACCAGTTAAATTATGAAGGGCGGTCGGGAGTCGCTGCTATTATTAAATGAGTTAACACAGTGGCACAATTTCAGTCTGTATGCTTCTGTTGGATTAAAAACAAAAAACTAAAAAATCCTGTAATTTGGATATACACTCCTGTAATTTGGATATACACACTGTAATGTTGGTCTTGCAGGATAATTAAAAGGTTCTGACAGATTAAAGCCATGCATCTTTTTTAAACCAATCCAAACACAGGATATGCAGTTGTGATATTTGGTGGAGAATGGTTCAGCAGCATGTTTACCTATTGCTCAACATAGTATGTCAGACAGAATCATTACATATCCCAAGAGCTGCATCACATCTGCACCATCCTGCTTATGACTTGTGTCTGGTCAGGAATTTTTATCAAACCCAAAGCATATGCTTTATCTACTTCAGAAGGTTTTGGCCTGTATAATCCACAATTTACAATTATAAATCTCTTGCCTGTCAGGAGGATTTCATCAAACAGATGTCACTTCTATATTAATACTCTGTATCATCTTCAAGAGACTTTCTTAAAACTTTTTTATTTTCCACTAAAGCTCTGGAGGTCTTGTCTAGAGTACATCTGTCATCACAGAAGACAGCACTTGTCCTTTTCCAAATAGTTCAGTTCCTAGACAGTACAAGCTCACAGCTAGGCACAAATGTGTCCATTTATTAGTGAGCACTGACTTTCTGTTTGTTTCGTTACGGCTGAATTTATTGACTGAATTTATTTATTTTTAAGTTTTTCCTGGTTAGCATCTGAGGGTTTTTGTATACAGTATCTCATAGTGGGTATGGCTAATGACTGTTCTTAATATTTCTGGCTTATTTCACTGTGTTTACTCAACAAACAAAAATAAAAAGCCTTATAGGTTTCCACAATCGTTTACAAGCAAATTATTTGGAAAAATAAATATGTAACTGTAACAGGGCGAGCAGCCCTGTACAGTATTTTTAGAATGGGGTTTCCCCCTCCGCCCCTGTGCAGATTATTTTGTATTTGTGTTACGATTTATTATGTATGTATTTACATATAAGTGATGGCGAAAGCCGTGTGTTTGTGCATTATGATTTATTTATTGTATTTATGTATTGTAAATGACGGCGGGGCAGTATTTTGTTTTTGCAGCGTGGATGGGAAGCCCATCCATGTCAATAATTAAACCAAACAAAATCTCAAACACAAAAAAAACAGTCAGGCTGGGTAATCGCCTTCACTGATCCTATGTTTATTATTTTCTCCTCTCTCCTCTCTCCACTTCTGAACACACCCTGAAGTGCAGAGACCATCAGGTGACCATCTCTTGATTAGCAATAAATGAATCACTTAATTCGGGAGATGGCCACCTTCTGCACGGGTTTTAATTATTAATGTGGATGGGCTTCCCATCCACTCTGCAAAAACACAATACGGCCCCGTCGTCATTTACAATATATAAATACAATAAATAAAAAATAATGCACAAAAACACGGCTTTCGCTGTCACTTATTGTGACGGAAAGATGAGTTCTGGTGATGAATCTTCCTCCCAACCTGTGAGGGCGCTAAAGAACGGGAGGAGAAGCATCTGGAAGGGCTGGCCTGACAGTTCGTTTCCGGGTCAGGGAAGTGGGTCAGCCTGGAGGGAAGCGCGACTCTGTTGTAAGACCGTATTGATTTGAGAGATAAACGAGAGGCAGCTGCAAGTAATAAGGCAGCTGCAACCGTTTATCTCGATATCATGCGGGATTACATATAGGGGCCAGGGTAACGCTGGTCTTTTCCTTCGTTTGGGTTAAACGCTTGGAGAGAGAAGGATCGAGAGAGGAGCTCTCGTTGTAAAAAGGAATTGCGTGTTGTGTTTGTTTTGTAATTGTCTGCGTTTTGTACCACCAGACAGTTAACTCACCTATCCGGAGCTGTCGACCAGGGTCAGCACAATCCGGATCACCACTGCACGGAACCGTCACGAAATACAGTGTCTTCACCCACCACAAGCACGTCTGCACTCACCCAGGACTGGTGACCGTGTGTTCGTTTTTGTTCGGGACTGTGCCCTGTTTTTGCTATCCCCGTGCTTTACACATTGTTGTGTATAGCCGGGGATTTATTATTTAACGGTCACCGGACCTGGATTATAAATAAAAGCACCTTTTCACTGGAAACTGTTGTCTGCCTGTCACTCCTGCATCGCATCACCGTTATACCTGTTCCCCTCCACTAGCCACTTTGCCACACTTATATATAAATACATACGTAAGTAAATCGTAACACAAATACAAAATAATCTGCACAGGGGCGGAGGGGGAAACCCTGTTCTAAAAATAACTGTACATGGCTGCTCACCCTGTTACAGTAACTTATTTACCTTCTTAAAGCCACTGAACTACAGTACTAGTTAAAGTGCCAAACCCCTATCGTAACCTTAATCCAGTTGAATTGAATAGAAACAATGGATGGCAGTATTGTAAAAAAAAAAAAAAAAAAACACTCAGACAAGGCAGTACATAAAGGAAAATGTTTTCTGTTTCAGTTAACAAAATAAAAGCCAAGGATGTGCTTAAGGTGTTATAGACCAGCATAGGTAGGATTTGAGTCCAAAATGTGTGAGACAAAACACAGCTAGTTGTCTTTTTCCAATTTGAAAAGCCTTCCATACAAGACATTTCCCTGCATCTGCTGCCACCAAGTACTGTATTGATTGGTCAACAGTGATAGGCCTACTAGCATTAATTCCAACACAAGTTGCACTGTTTAATTAGGTAGATACATATAAACTGCCATATTTTGAAACAATCATTATACCATGATGGCCAAAATAGTAAATACCCTTTTGTATCGCCCTACATGACACCACTGAATCACACACTTAGCCTGCATCCAGTGTCGGTAAAGAAAGCACATCCACTTCCAGTGTTGCCTATTCAACACCTTTCACAAGCAATGAATTAACCACATACTTCCACTATCATAAATCATATATTAAAACCAATGGTCTCAAAGTACTTTACACTACAATTGCTCCTCAGAGGTTTGCCATTAAAAATGCCCCCTACAATTGTTTCTTAACCTTTCTTATGCCTGTAAGACTATTTATTTTATATACAAAAGGTAGATACAAGGTTTGGCTGGCAACATTTTTAAAACTGTGGAATCAGAGTACTTCTTGCCAGCCAAAAATTAGCCAATTACAGAAGCTGATATGCAATGTAATGGATCATGGCAAATCACGCAGGCGACCACAAGCACCTTTTGTGACCTTTTGCCTGTTATTATTATTATTATTATTATTATTATTATTATTATTATTATTATTATTATTATTATTATTATTATTATTATTATTATTTGTATTTGGCAGACATCAAGGCGACTTACAGGTGTTTAAGGGCAGTAAAGGGTTAGAATGCAAGCCTAATATTTAAGTACAGTATACTTTACAGTAAGTTCAAATAATACTACTAAAATACAATATGAACAAGGATGCAACAAGTTAGGATTACAAGTTATATCTACAATAACAGTGTAGTGCAATAGTGCAAGGATAGTGCATTAGCTGAGGATCCAGTAACATGGTGCATGGGTCAGGCAAGTCCAGTGCATAATAGAAATAGTAGAGCAAGTGTGCAGGCAGTGTGGTGAAGAGTGGTAGGTATTGCCTTGAATTGAATACGAGCAGAAATACATAGCCAGTGGAGAGTGCAAGCAGAGGGGTAGCATGAGAGTAGCGAGGCTGGGAGAAAACAAGACAAGCAGCAGAATTTTGGATGAGCTGAAGGGAGACCAGCAAGGAGAGAGTTACAGTAGTCCAGTCTGGAGAGTACAAGAGCTTGGACCAGGAATTGGGTGGAATAAGTAGTGAGAAAAGGACAGATTCGATAGATGTTGCTTCTTAGCAGCAAGTGCGTGTCAGATGTGTTGAGAGAAGGGGGTCAAAAATAATACCTATGTTTTTAGCAGAAAGAGATGGAGAGAGCGTTATAGAGTCAAGAGAGACTGAGATGGAGAGGTCAGAAGGGAGGAAGCAGAAGGAGAGGTCAGATTTAGAGAGGTTGAGTTTGAGTTGGTGAGAAAGTGCCCAAGTTGAAATAGCCGAGAGGCATTCTGAGATGCGGGAGGAGATGTGGAAGTCAAAGGAAAGAAAGGAGATGGAGATCTGGGCATCATCCATGTCGTGATAGGAGCAGCCAAAAGAGGAGATGAGAATGCCTACAGAGCGGGTGTAGTGAGAAGAGGAGGGGTCCCAGGACAGATCCCTGATGTACACCCGTAGAGAGGGGGTGAGAGAAGAGAGAGAGAGCCACGCCAGGAAACCAGTTAGAAAGTTAAAAAGCTAGGAGGAAAACTAGACGAGCAGTGCCTGAGATCCCCAGGTCATAGAGGAGAGAAGAATAACATGATCAACAGTGTCAAAGGCAGAGGAGAGGTCATGGAGAATTAAAATGGAGAAGAGGGATGCAGCCCGATGTGCTTGTTCCAATAATTAATGCACACAGAGGACTGCTTGTACATTTTTGGCAGGATTATGTTCAAAAGTAATAAGAATGTGCAAATGTTGCTTGTGGGGTGTCTGGAAAGGTCAATACTTTGTCGGTTGTTACATTTGAAAATATTATTTCATTTAAATGGGATACGTCGAATGCCTTATCTGGACGGACTTGGTAAGCAGGAATATAAATTAATACGGAAATGGATTAGTTATAGCATTGATGTATTTTGTCTGGACAATATATATATGGAAAGAAAGGCATACATCTTAATTTGACCTAAATAATCCCGTTATTTGTATACAATAGACAGTAATTGTTTAAGGAAATTATTAATCGATTTATCACACCTGTGTGAGTGTGGTATCAAAAAATGGTGTGCGGAAAAGAAATATTGAACAATGGCAGAGAGTACAAAGATATTTTATATTACCAATATACTTGACTGCCTTTACTTCCTAAAGATGGTGTTCAAGGGATGATGGGATATAATGAGAGCTTTGTTCTATATTTCTATTGAGTGTAAATGAAGATCGGTTTGATTGGGTGATTTTCTCAATTATTATTATTATTATTTTTTTTTTACTTTTGAAGTGAGTAACACTGTTGCCCATGGTCCACCAAAGAAATAAGTTAACCTGATGAATGATGACATAACGTAATTGATAAGAAAAATAAACTTTTCTGAAAACAACCCTACATCTGTGCATGCACAATTAAGATCAGAGTTTTTCTAGTGCTGTGTAAAAACATTTTATGTCATATTCTGTGTCGTATTTCTGTGTAGCAAAATGCTTTATTTACTGTATAAGTATAGGAATAAGCATTATATTTTGCTTTACTAATGCAAATGAACTTAGGCTATCGTTAGGCTATTGCAGTTGTGTATCGCTGTAATTAAAATATTATGTGAAATTCCAGAATTTGCAATTATCTTATCAAAAAAGTTTCATTAAATTAATATTGCAAAACTATATTCAATTAATTGTTTTTGTTTTATTAATTTCTTAGTTTTTTATATTCACAGTGAAGTTACAGTAAATCGAATAAATTCTAATAACTGTTACAAAATGTTTATATATATATATATATATATATATATATATATATATATATATATATATATAGATAGATATATAGATAGATAGATAGATAGATAGATAGATAGATATATAGATAGATAGATAGTGCTTATGGAAAGTCTGCACCCCCTTTCAAAATATTCACAGTTTGTTGCCTTGTAGCCTGGAATTAAAATGCTTTTTTTAAATGTATTTATTTTTTTTTATATACACATCCTACCACACAACTTCCAGTGAAGAAAATGTTCTAGAAATTTGTAGAAAATTAATAAAAAATAAAAACTGAAATATCTTGGTTGGATAAGTGTTGAAAGGCACTAGGTATAAAAAAATATCAAAGGCCTTGAATATCCCTTGGAGCACAGTCAAGATGATTATTAAGAAGTGGAAGGCATATGGCACCACCAAGACCCTGCCTAGATCAGGCTGTCTATCTAGACTGGATGACCAAGCAAGAAGGATACTAAACAGACAGGCTACCAAGAGACCAATGGCAACTTTGTAAGAGCTACAAGCTTTTATGACCAAGACTGGTCAAAGTGTGCATGTGACAACAATATCCCAAGCACTCCACATATCTGGCTTGTATGGTAGGGTGGCAAGAAGGAAGCCATTATTCAAGAAAGCCCACCTTGAATCCCATTTGTAGTATGCAAAAAAAAACACAGGAGATTCTGTAGCCATGTGGCAAAAAGTTTTGTGGTCTGACAAAACTAAAATTGAACTTTTTGGCCTAAATGCAGGGTGTTACGTTTGGCGCAAAACCCAACAAATAACATCCCTACTGTGAAGCATGGTGGTGGCAGCATCATGTTATGAGAAACATCACCATTGGCAGGGACTGGGACACTTGTCAGGATAGAAGGGAAAATGAATGGAGCAAAGTACAGAGAAGTCCTTAAGGAAAACCTGCTGCCTCTGCAAGAAAGCTGAAACTGGGACAGAAGTTCACCTTTCAGCATGACAACGACCCAAAGCACACAGCCAAAGCTACATTGGAATGGCTAAGGAACAAAAAAGTAAATGTCCTTGAGTGGCCAATCGAAAATTTGTGGCATGACTTGAAGATTGCTGTCCATCAATGTTCCCCAAGGAACTTGACAGAGCTCGAACAGTTTTGTAAGAAGAATGGTCAAATATTACCAAATATAGGTGTGTAAAGTTGGTAGAGATCTATCCCAACAGCATATATATATATATATATATATATATATATATATATATATATATATATATATATATATATATATATATATATATATGATGCCCTTTTAGAGGTTGCCAAGTCATTTTGTGGAAGACTAATCTGATTAAACAATTGAACACAAGCAACCCAGACTTCTATGTTACTGTAAGTTGCCTTTAAAACACAACTATTTAAATGCTTTTGGTTACATAACATTCACATTCGCTATTTTTACTGCACTGGTTACATAAGATTCACATTTTAATAATGTGCTGTAGCAAAATGAGAATACAAAAGAATACAAACTTTTTTTTTTTTTTTTTAATTTAAAAAAATGATCTATATTATTTATACCTTTTATACTGTTATACTAGCAGATGCCCTTATCTAGAGCAATGCTGATTTACAATATTTACACTATGTAACACAATTTTTGTTCCTGGGTAGTAGTTGTTATTTCCTAATTGCTTATGCCTCAAAAGTATAGAAAATGGCTATTATTCCCCACAAACTTTGCTTTTGTGACCAGGACAGTGATATTTTGAAATTTACCTATTTCCAAAGAGAAAACGAGCAAATTTGTGTCTTTTCGTTCACATAAAGTCAGAAAAAAAACAACATATGAATCCAAATTAACATGTATTTATACTAAAGTAATACAAAAATGACTACAAAAGATCTAGAAGTGAGTAGTTTTTCGAGATTTATGATTATACTGTAAATCACTTTCACGAATCAGCCCCCAAATGTACTCTCCCATCATGTTCTCATTATACTGTCCTTGGTAGCGGCATTCAAAGTCCAGTATATCCTGGTGGAAGCACTCGCCTTGCTCCTCCGAGAAAACAAGCAAATTTGTGTCTTTTCGTTCACATAAAGTCAGAAAAAAACAACATATGAATCCAAATTAACATGTATTTATACTAAAGTAATACAAAAATGACTACAAAAGATCTAGAAGTGAGTAGTTTTTAGATATTTATGATTATACTGTAAATCACTTTCACGAATCAGCCCCCAAATGTACTCTCCCATCATGTTCTCATTATACTGTCCTTGGTAGCGGCATTCAAAGTCCAGTATATCCTGGTGGAAGCACTCGCCTTGCTCCTCCGAGTACGCTCCCATGTTCTCCTTGAATTTATCAAGATGAGCATCAAGGATATGGACTTTGAGGGACATCCTACAGCCCATTGTGCCGTAGTTCTTCACCAGAGTCTCAACCAGCTCCACATAGTTTTCGGCCTTGTGATTGCCCAGGAAGCCCCAAACCACTGCGACAAAGCCGCTTTCTCCTTACTAGTGAGCTTCTTGGGGAATTCATTGCACTCCAGGATCTTCTTTATCTGTGGTCCGACGAAGACACCGGCTTTGACCTTTGCCTCAGACAGCTTAGGGAAGAAGTCTTGAAGGTACTTGAAGGCTGCCGACTCCTTATCTAGAGCTCTGACAAATTGTTTCATAAGGCCCAATTTGATGTGCAGTGGTGGCATCAGCACCTTCCGGGGGTTCACCAGTGGCTCCCACTTGACGTTGTTCCTCCCCACAGAGAACTCGGTCCACTGTGGCCTGTCCCGCCTGTGGTAGTGCGCCTTGGTGTCCCTGCTGTCATAAAGGGAAAAATAGCAGGGAAACTTGGTAAAACCGCCTTGGAGACCCATCAGGAATGCCACCATTGCAGCCTCTTGATGCCATCTCAGAAAAATGCTTACACTTACTACCCAGGAACCAAAAAAAAAAAAGTTTGTTACACGGTGTTATCGAACTTGTGAGCTGCCCTCTAATTCCTTTTTTTATTGCTGTTCCTAGACAGTTATTACTTAAATATAACAATAAAAATACTGTGAGTTTCACTAAGCTTATTATGTTACAGTTAACGTATTAGTCTCACTCAGAATTATTTTATTTGGCTGGCCCCACCACTTTTGCAGTCCTTCCAGCGCCACTGTTTCAGATAGCACAAATACTAGCTGAACGGGTAATGGAAAATGCTCCTGCTGTGCTGTATTATGCCAATGATAACAACTGGAATATATTTAGGTTAACCTTTCGACTACCATTTGACCTTTTCTTGTACAAATATCACTGTTCCTCCTCCTGCAGCATACATCCTCAAAGTGGAAGTTAGATTTCCCATGCATACAATGTTAGTGATTAGCTGTCACTCTGATACTTTATTTACCGTCTGTGTCAAGGGGAATTATAATGTATCTCCCACCACAAGCCATAAAAAGATACATTTTGTAAAAAAAGTTTTTATTTTTAGGTATGTTTTTTTTTTTTTTTTTTTTTTTTTTTTTTTTTTTTTACAAAATGTATCTGTGGAAGGGCAGGGCCCTGTCTATAAATATTGTGCTGTGGTGATTTGGTGGTGGTTGGCAGGGGTGGGGTTAATTTTCTATCCCTGCCAAAATAAATGTGAAACTGTGGCTGGAGCTGATTGAATAATTGATAATTAGGCTCCAGCCACATGCTATAAAAAAGGGGAAATTACTTTGTTTGGTGGAGGTGTTTTGGGGTGAGTGTTACTGTGTATGTTTGGTATGAAGTTCAGTGAAGGCTCTGCCCAGCAATAAAAACATGTTTTTGCATTTTAAAGGATCTCTGTTTTCAATACATTAAATCTTTTTTTTTTTTTCCTAACATTTATAACATTTTTTTATATTCATGGCATGAATTTACACATTGAACACATAAAAAGCGGTTTACAATAGCCATTTTAGATGTATACATTCGTTGAACAAATTTGTAGGCCACCGAATAATTTTTATCAAGATCTTTACTGTAAAGGTTCAGGACCTCTTGGTAAGAAAGACCCCTTTATCGGTAATGTAAGAAAAATACACAGTGATGTCCACATGTTGATGTCAGGTTTCCTTGTAGCTGCTGATTATTATACACAGTATGCTTAGAGTTCTTGAATAAAAACTGTGAAATAATTTTAGGAAAATAAGCAAAGTTCGGTGGATAGCCATAAGAGTCATAAAACTCTCCAGTTCCATCTTCTTTTAAATAGATAGCCAGCCAATGTCTGCCAGGTTGATTTTGAGGGTCTGTGTTAACAATAAACATTGCAGGTTTTTTTTTTTTATTTTGGCCTTAGGGAGTTGGTCACTGGCTAAAACCCCATAAAAAAACTTCCCAGTAAAAGGACTGTTAGTCATTAGGGATGTCAGTTGTAAGGTATTCATTTTAAATCCTCAAAGGTGTTTTCAGCATACTTCTCAGTAATCAAAGAGCACTGCACGTTGTTGTGATACCTCTATAACGTTCTCAAACACTGCGTATACTATCAAATTCACTGTGTCAGGGAGTGGCGCTGCAAACCGCATCTCAAGGCGCATATTTCCTGATTTTACTAACGAAAAATGATCACCCGATTCCTGGTCCGGGGTTAGATCAAAAGCATAGAGTGTATAACCCCTAGGATAATCAATGCGATCAATAATTAGAGGTTTGTCTTTGAGATGTCTACCAGTGGCTTGAATTAAACTGTAATATTCACGAACAGGGTTGTTTTCTACAGTATATGTAGGTTGAAAAGGTTTTGACGGTATTTGTTCCCCATCAACATACAAAGCTATAAAGCAGGCATTAAAATGTTTAAAGTTAAAGGGATTTTTAGTATATGACCCATAAAGGAATCATTATCTGTTAATCCTATAACCACAAACTTGGGTAATTGACCTAGGAACATATTTTCTTGATTACAGGCTCGACTACCCTGAGGTATACTATAAACCTTTACAGCAACTCTTTCAATGGGATACTTAGCATTTGAATTCATCAGCATTTGCGCATGGCCTATTTTCACCTCTGGGGAAACTTTAACTTTTTTGACGTAGAGAGACGCTTCTAAAATTTTAAGTTTGTAATGATCTACTTCGCCAGCCATTAAATAAAATCTATCACTGGCCCTAACCATTTTAATTTTAATATCAATACCATTTAACATGAGTTTTTCTTGAAAAAAAATATCTGCGTGTAGGGGTCCTAAAAGCTCAAATATATGGCTTATTCTAGTAAAAGCATGTCTGCTTTCTAAACCTGTATTGGCCCCTGCAGGGTCTGTTACATCCATGTTTCCCGGAGCATCTTTGAAAAACAATCCAGCCGTAAATTGAGACTCCAATGTATCTTTCCCATAGTTTAGTAGGACCTCAATAAGACTTCTGTAGGGATATGTATTACTGCTTTGACTAATCAGGCGGTCTCCTAAAGTTACATCGAGTTGTGAAAACATCGTCGCTACGGGATAATTAATAACTCCCACCTGACTAGCATTGTCTATATCCGATCCATCGTCCTTAGTAATTTTACATGAAAGCCTTAAAAGAGTATTATTCAAATCAAGGTAATCTTCACCATTTCCGGCTATATAAAATTCGAGGGGCGCTGTGTCAGATAGAGCCGATAGCGGAGGTATTTCCACATAAATGCTTTTATCTATACTTGTTTGTGTATAAGGCACTGTAAATAAGTCCAATTCAGATTTGACACATTCCTGAGACATATGGTGAACAAGAGCCATGATTTAAAAGATATTTCTAGCTTTCTTTCTTTGAGTTCTTTTTCTCCACGTCTTTGGTTTATTACAGCTTCTCCGCGAGCGGGTGCTAAATGATTTAGGTCTTGAGCGTCTAGCCTTTTTGAGAGGCTGTGAGCGAGTTCCCGGGGGATCACGTCGTTTTCTCCTACGTCCTCTTGACATAAACATTAAGCCAGATCCTGACTGGCTGGAGTCATGGTTATGAGGATTTGGGGGTGTCAGAACATTTGAAATCACATCTCTTGCAATATTTTTAGTGGCTGATTTAAAATGCAGTTTAGCTATTTCAAAACCATGTCTAAGTAAAGGTAATGCTTTTCTGAAAAGCCCAATAAAAATACCCCCAATACCAGCCTCATACATTACAGGGGCCCCACTAAATCCTGGCAGTCCATTTTCGGCTTGATTTTTGTAGTAGATTATATAAGGATTAGATCCACCATAAGGTCTCATGACATTCATTTTTCAATTATGTATAAAAATGATGTTTAACAGGTCGAAAATGCAGCTTAACTATAACCTTCCCAAAGCGAAATGGTACCAGAGTGTTTTGATCAGTCTTAATTTGTATAGTTATAGTATCAAAACTGGACTTACTGATAGGCACATAATGAGGTCTATCATAAGTTATTGTAACTATATTGGTCTTTGTTTCTTCAATAGGGACGCACCTTAGAAGAGGAACATAGCTATCTCCACCAGCCTGATGCGAAATGATGTCAGTGTATACATACAAGGTATAAAACCCTGCTCTGATGTCTGCGGGGTAGAGAGCCTTCTTATGGGGTCTTTGTATTTCAGGGTCGTAAAAACCCAAGATCTTTCCAAGTTGTCCGTCAGCATGAATCAAGCATTTGTTAGCGCTGATTATGTATACTTTTCAGTATATCAATTCTATATCAACTTTCTGGACCCTCAAAACAGTGTTCACAGCCCCTATTAAGTCATTAACAGTCTCATAATAGCCAGTGGGTATGGCCAAATGGTGCATAACTTGAGAAGTCATGTTATGAATATAAAAGGTGTTGTCTGAGGGTCCTATGTTATCCCAAGTATGGGGGTATTGAATCTCCGCTAAGCCCATCTCCCATTTTCCTGGTAGATTCAAGGGTTTAGAAACCTTGATAGTAAAATCAGCTATAGTGTTTTTAGGGAATACATCCCTCGAAGAGTTGCTAGGGAGAGTCACATAAAAAGAGTTTTGATCCATCTTGAATAAGGTTTTTTTGGATAGTGTCTCTTTAAACAATTCTAACTCTTAATATCTACCACTTGTTGAGCCTCAACCCAGCTGTTAAATTTCTTCGGCCACCCGAGCCATTTTATAAGATGATACTTTTTACCGTTTTCTTTTTTCGACGCCATAATCTTCTCAACCCTAAACATTCTATCAGGCTTTGCAGTTATCTTCTGCAGTTCGGGTTTGTAAAAGGTTCCTGTTATTTCTTCGTCATCATAGTTCTTCAGTTTATACACTGGGGGGACTCTTGGAAGACAATCGGCAATAGTAAAAATTTCGCCTGTGAAAGTCTGTTCATAACCCTTTATAAAGGGGGCTCTTAGCTTTGATACTCTGACATTATCCCCTATCCTAAACCTAAATGTAGGAGCTTTGATAGGAACCTCCATAGAGTATAAGTTTTTAAACACTTTGAATGAATTGTCTTCATTAACCTGTGAGGGGGGCATTTTAATACTGTGATGGTATGAGTTATTATAAGCCTGGACCATTTCTTGTAGCTTATCTATATATTTACGGGTGTTGAAGGCTGTAAAATATTTCCACATTTTTGTTTTAAGAGTCCTATTAAACCTTTCGACAACAGAGGCTTTTAATTCACTACCCGTTGTAAAATGATTGTATTTTTTTTAGCAAGTTTTGAAATTCTCTGTGTGGAAGGGGTGTGGGTAATTCACTGACCAGGAGACAGAACAGATGTACTTGGAACACCACCCAGGTGCCCAGTTTTATTTTTAGGACAGTTCTTATTTTTCACCGGCAGAGGGCACTGTTGTCCGTGGGCTGCCTATCAACGATGATAGACAGCACCACGGAAATACCAAAGTTGGTAAATGAATTCACAGCAGGCACACTTGCAGGTGCTCAAAGGAATAATCACGAAAACAGAAGGCGAAAAGAACAAGGAAAAATAACACAATAATAAAACTACAAATAAAAGGTGCTGCACTCGGCAGCGTTATCCCAGTCGCCGCTACCCGCACGACCCGGATCACCGACCTACTCTGGCGGCTCCCTGCCTGCTCTAAACAATACTTCGGGGTCTGCCCAAGGGTTCCCCGCTGTCACTCTCTGCCTTGTTCGTTGCCGTGTTTCTCCCAGCTGGTTTCTCGGTCCTCGACCAGCGCTTCCGTACACACAGCGTATCTAATAGGGCAGACCTGAGGAAACAACTGAGCATTAATTTATAGGGATAACAATCTCCCAAGACGCGCCTCTCAGCCATTCAGAGAGGGGGAAAGTCCACACACCCACTTTCCCACCTCACCGTGTCACTGCCATGACTCACAGGTGGTTGTTGGACGACTGCCGCCCTCTTCCTGCAGCCCGTGAACACGCCAGCAGAGTCAGCACAGATCTCTCCCTGTTACACTCTGTTTAAAAATTCTTTCCCTTTATCAGTTTGCAGTTTTTTAGGCACCCGTCCTTGACCCAATATCTTCTTGAAAGCATTTGTTACAGCCTTAGACGTTTTATTTTTCAAAGGCAGGACCCAGGAGAATTTGGACAAAATATCAACACATGTTAACATAAATTTGTAGCCCCCATTTTCTTTTGACAAACTAGTCATATCCACTAAATCAGCTTGCCACTGGTAATCAATATCAGAAGCATAAACTCTATTTCTTTTAAAGTTGATTCTGGAGGGTTTGTGCAAAGTATATGTATCTTGTTCGGATAACCATGATGTTAACAGGGGCCCTTCCACCTTAAAACCGCCATTAGCCAGGGCCCTTTGAAGGGCTTGAGTCCCCCAAAACTCCCAGGACTTGAAGGATCATAATATATTTTTTTCATGAGATTATGAGCCATTCCCTCAGAAAAGTATAACAAATGCAATTTTTAATCTGCTCAAAATGTTTTTATACACAGTTTATCAATCAACACAGAACTCTTTACAAGTTTTATAAAGTTCATACATAAAAGGGGTTGATCGTCCATTAAACGTGATACAGTGTCTTGTACAATCTGTGGTATATTGGGCTGTAAACCACAGTCAATCTGGTAAAGACATACTTCAGATACATAGGCATACAAAACAATTATATGCACACACTTATAGGATTCTATTTCATTAAACATGTGAGGAATCATTCTCTTTAGGAACTCATTTAAGGTATTATTACATAGCACAGATTTTGAAAGCATTACAATCCATTCTTCAGCATCAACAGTGTCATGTATTAACTCTGTAACTCTTTTTAGGTTGTTGTACATCTTTACATTTACTGAGAGGCTATTTTGAAAGAGGCTTTTACATGATACTTTTTCAGCAATCAACTCGGAAAGCAGTCCTTCCATGGCATCAAAAAGGCAGCTATGTCTTCGCTGGCTAGGATGATCCACTACACAGCCTTCACAATTCTTCCTCAAATCCCAGTTTAGGATCACTTCTAGTAGAGAGGCAAGGAGTCCCTTTGTAATCTTTAAGATTTGATCAGGCTCCAACATTGAGTCAAGACTCATATTTTCAAAAGCTTTTATAACATCTTTCATGACGTCTGTCTCTGCAGCATCCTCCTCATTAACGGGTAGCTCCATCAATACATCATCAACCTCAAGAACGGCGTTGTCTGAAAAATATCTAAAGCTTTCAGAAGACATGGCTTTGTAACTGTTTTTTTAAGAGGCTAGAGAGGGGTTACTCCTTTCATCAGGTTTTGAAAGACAACCCTTTGCGGAACAATAAAAACAAGTCTAGACATGTCCTAGCAGCTTTCAAAGGATATGGGAGGGATAAAACACGTCACAGGATATGGGAGGGGCTTAGAGGTCATAAATCAACTTATGTGTCATAAATCAACTTATGGGTCATAAATCAATTTAAAAAAGAGGTCATAAAACATTTTGACACTAGGTGTCGTACCTTTACTACTGATATAAATTAATTTTTGGTCTTAGAATACAACTTACAGAATGGGTTAAAGATTAAGTCAGATTCTGGTTAAATTCCTACTTAGACAATAAGTTGATAAAGATCTTTCTGGTCACTTTGTCCTTGCTAGGACAAGGCTGACCTCCAAGACATTTTTAAATAGGTGTTGGTCTCTCCTTTGATGTCCAGTTCTAACATGAAAGGCATTTGCCATTTAGGGTGGATCATTTTTTTGTGTTAAACATCTTCACAGAGTAGAAATAAAAGGAATTTCTTAGGAAATTACAGTTGATTTTATGAGGGTTATAAACTGGCTACTTCAAAGAGAAACTGGATTGAACCAGAAGCTTTGAAGCTAGGGTTAAGAAAAATGGACAATCAACCAAATGATAAGAGATCTGTGTCTTGTTCTGTTTGTTTTAAGGAAAAATCATGATGTTATTGAGAGACTGCATTTAAACTGAGAATACTGAAATGTTTTTTGTATTGCTCTGATACGTGCTTGGAAAGAGGATACCTACAAACTGTTGTCACCATGTAACATTTAAGATGTCTGGTTGTAACTTTACAACTCAGAACATTTATCTTTAATAAACTATACTTATCTGGACTTGAAAAGAAGAAGCTTGCAACTTCTCTCTTCCTTTTTTTCTTCTATTTGCCTTTTTTTTAATTCAGATGTTGACTTATCCAAGGTGTCGAGTTAACCACGGACGCAGAAGCCATGGCATTAAATGCATATAAGGAACAGAACTCACACGTTTACAGTATTACAGTATTTATTTTGAGTTTATTTTTAGTTAAATATCCTTATGAAAACAGTTGAAAGAACTGCAGTGAATGAATCAATTACAGTATACAGTGCTGTACAAACTTGGTGCAACTCGTATAGTTTAATCGAAATAAGAATTATTAAAACAACTACAGCATTATTTTTATTAAAACAATCCAACCACAAACTGTGCACAAATTGACTATACTTTTATGTATTGACTTGTACTGTCTAATTTGACATCTTAAATAGCAAAAGTTAATAAATGTACATTATACAGAATTAACTCAGTGAACAAAAACAATAATAAAAAACTTTCACCCAGCAACATGCAAGTGATCTAGTCTGCTAGAAGCACAATGAATCCTTATTGTTAAAGGCACAGCAGCATCTGCAAGACCGGCAGATTGGGTTTTTTCAGACGGGCAGCGACAGCCACTTTGCCGACCGGCCTGCACAAATGAAAAGGCCCTGAGGGAATATTTGTTTTGTCATATAAAAAACAGTTGTAGGGTATTTCAATGTAACTGTGTGATGCTGTCTGAGGCATTTGTCATTCAAAAGAATGTTTTAAACAATCTTGATTTTTCAGACAACCTGTCTGCCTCCAGACATGTTCCGTTGCTATAACGCGACGGAGTAAACAGACTGTGTATGCCATTGACTTAATTAGGGGACACAGCTCATTTGCATAGCTCTGACAATTGGTTAAATACAATCTCTCGTAGCAATCCATGACAGCGAATCACATCTAAACCCATTACTGGACGGTAAAATAATCAGGCAGTAGTTTTGTAAACCCTGTGTTAAATATTGCCTAGGTTTTTTTAATGACCGGAAATTTTGGCCATCTTTTATGGGCTGCTATGTTCACAATTGGTGCATCTTGCTGAAAAGGTAGCCAACAATTTTCTCAATATTTACAATGCACTCTTTAGAAGGCAGTGGAATTTGGCCTCCATTTGTGTAGCCATTTCTTTAAAGTTGTTGGCAGCAACATGCAACCCCTACAGTAAATAAAAAATTGATCTGTTTGTATATACATGTAAAATGTAGAAAATGTTCCAGATTCACATTCTCTACAGAACATCCTAACCATGTTTCATCACAATTGGGTGAGCAGTTCTCAAGTTTTAATTATAAAACAGTGTTAGAATACAGTATGCTGATTGGTCCATCAGTGGTCCATCAGTGTTCCAAGCCGTTACAATATCCAGCACAATGTCACAAACCACGTATCACTGCGCCACCAAAATCAAAGAAAACACCTGTCAAAAATACCTACTGTCATGGAAGATAGTAAAGACATCACTTTTAAACTGTTTGCACCTATGACAATTGATGATTGGCTAGAAAGCAAAGCTGCATCAATTCAAGAAAGCAACTCTCCCGAAACAGAAGAAAAAGTTGAACCATCACGAGGTACAAAAGTGTAACACTGACATACTAGAAGAAACTTGAAAATTAATTAAATTTAATTTTCGGTGTTTTATATAACATATAATATATATATATATATATATATATATATATATATATATATATATATATATATATATATATATATATATATATTTAAGAACATAAGAACATAAGAAAGTTTACAAACGAGAGGAGGCCATTCGGCCCATCTTGCTCGTTTGGTTGTTAGTAGCTTATTGATCCCAAAATCTCATCAAGCAGCTTCTTGAAGGATCCCAGGGTGTCAGCTTCAACAACATTACTGGGGAGTTGATTCCAGACCCTCACAATTCTCTGTGTAAAAAAAGTGCCTCCTATTTTCTGTTCTGAATGCCCCTTTTTCTAAACTCCATTTGTGACCCCTGGTCCTTGTTTCTTTTTTCAGGCTGAAAAAGTCCCTTGCGTCGACACTGTCAATACCTTTTAGAATTTTGAATGCTTGAATTAGGTCGCCACGTAGTCTTCTTTGTTCAAGACTGAACAGATTCAATTCTTTTAGCCTGTCTGCATATGACATGCCTTTTAAGCCCGGAATAATTCTGGTCGCTCTTCTTTGCACTCTTTCTACAGCAGCAATATCTTTTTTATAGCGAGGTGACCAGAACTGCACACAATATTCAAGATGAGGTCTTACTAGTGCATTGTACAGTTTTAACATTACTTTCCCTTGATTTAAATTCAACACTTTTCACAATGTATCCGAGCATCTTGTTAGCCTTTTTTATAGCTTCCCCACATTGCCTAGATGAAGACATTTCTGAGTCAACAAAAACTCCTAGGTCTTTTTCATAGATTCCTTCTCCAATTTCAATATCTCCCATATGATATTTATAATGTACATTTTTATTTCCTGCGTGCAGTACCTTACACTTTTCTCTATTAAATGTCATTTGCCATGTGTCTGCCCAGTTCTGAATCTTGTCTAGATCATTTTGAATGACCTTTGCTGCTGCAACAGTGTTTGCCACTCCTCCTATTTTTGTGTCGTCTGCAAATTTAACAAGTTTGCTTACTATACCAGAATCTAAATCATTAATGTAGATTAGGAATAGCAGAGGACCTAATACTGATCCCTGTGGTACACCGCTGGTTACCACACTCCATTCTGAGGTTTTTCCTCTAATCAGTACTTTCTGTTTTCTACATGTTAACCACTCCCTAATCCATGTACATGTGTTTCCTTGAATCCCAACTGCGTTCAGTTTGAGAATTAATCTTTTGTGCGGGACTTTGTCAAAAGCTTTCTGGAAATCTAAATAAACCATGTCATATGCTTTGCAATTATCCATTATTGATGTTGCATCCTCAAAAAAATCAAGCAAGTTAGTTAGGCACGATCTCCCTTTCCTAAAACCATGTTGACTGTCTCCCAGTACCCTGTTACCATATAGGTAATTTTCCATTTTGGATCTTATTATAGTTTCCATAAGTTTGCATATAATAGAAGTCAGGCTTACTGGTCTGTAGTTACCTGGTTCAGTTTTGTTTCCCTTTTTGTGGATCGGTATTACGTTTGCAATTTTCCAGTCTGTCGGTACCACCCCTGTGTCAAGAGACTGCTGCATGATCTTGGTTAGCGGTTTGTAAATTACTTCTTTCATTTCTTTGAGTACTATTGGGAGGATCTCATCCGGCCCAGGGGATTTGTTTATTTTAAGAGCTCCTAGTCCCTTTAACACTTCTGCCTCAGTTATGCTAAAGTTATTTAAAACTGGATAGGAACTGGATGACATGTGGGGCATGTTGTCAGTATCTTCCTTTGTAAAAACTTGTGAAAAGTAATCATTTAACATATTTGCTATTTTTTTTTCTTCCTCTACGATTTTGCCATTTGTATCTCTTAAACATTTAATCTCCTCTTTGAATGTTCTCTTGCTGTTGTAATATTGGAAAAACATTTTGGAATTGGTTTTAGCTCCCTTAGCAATGTTCATTTCTATTTCTCTCTTGGCCTTTCTAACTTCCTTTTTGACTTGCGTTTGCAGTTCCGTGTACTCTTTCTGCGTACTTTCTTTTTGGTCCTTTTTTAATGCTCTGTAAAGTGCCTTTTTTCGCTGAATATTTTTTTTAATTGATCTATTAAACCATTTTGGCAATTTAGTTTTACATTTAGATTTGTCTACTTTAGGGATGTAATTGTTTTGCGCCTCTAGTACTACATTTTTGAAGAACAACCATCCTTCTTCTGTGGGTGTTTTCTCTATTTTACTCCAATCTACTTCTGTTAGTCTCTGTTTCATGCCTTCATAGTTTGCTTTTCTAAAATTGTAAACCTTAGCTTTAGTCTTTACTTTTGGGGTTTTAAAAAACACTTCAAATGAGACCATGTTATGGTCTGAATTTGCCAGTGGTTCTCTGACCTCTGTTTTAGTTATTCTATCTTCGTTATTTGAAAAGACTAAATCAAGGCATGCCTCCCCTCTAGTGGGTGCCTTCACAAATTGTGTTAGGAAGCAGTCATTTGTCATTTCCACCATTTCTATTTCATCCTTCGCGCTACCCACCGGGTTTTCCCATTTTATTTGGGGGAAGTTGAAATCCCCCATTAGTATGGCTTCTCCTTTGCTACACACATTTCTAATGTCATTGTATAACAGATTATTGTGCTCACCGTCTGAATCTGGCGGTCTTTAGCATGCTCCTATTATTATGCCTTTTTAATTTTTTTCTGTTATTCTGACCCATATTGATTCGGTTTTATTTTCTTTGTCCAGGTTTAACACCTGGGCTTCAAGACTGTTTCTTATGTATAGCGCTACCCCTCCTCCTCTTCTGTCCTGCCTGTCTTTCCTATACAGTGTATACCCACAAATATTATATTCGTCCCCATCACTCTCAGATAACCACGTTTCTGTAACACCTATCACATCATAGTTACCTGTTAGTGCAGTAGCTTCAAGTTCTAGAATTTTGTTTCTGATACTTCTAGCATTTAGATAAATACATTTAATGGTTGTCTTACCTGAGTTGTTGTTCTTGTTTTGATGCGGTCTCCCTTCTGTTTTTTTGTTGATTTCTCCCCCCTTCCTTTCTAGTTTAAATGCTTACAAACCTGCTCGAGGATCTTTTCTCCAAGTAGACTAGTTCCCTTGTTATTTAAATGCAGTCCATCCCATCTATACAGATAGTCCTCGTTGTAGAATGTGGTCCAATGATCAAGATAGGTGAAGCCTTCCCGTGTGCACCACGTCTTCAGCCATGCGTTTTGATTAATTATTTCCAGCTGTCCATATGGTCCTTTGCAAGGTGCTGGTAGTATACCAGAAAATACCACAGTTTTGGTTTTCTCTTTTAATTTCCTTCCTAGCTCTCTGAATTTGTTTTGCAGGGATTTTGGTCTGTCTCTTCCAATGTTGTTTGTACCGATGTGGACGACTACTACCGGGTCGTCTCCTGTTCGTTCTAGGAGCCTGTCCACGTTCTCAGTGATGTGCTTGACCGAGGCTCCCGGAAGGCAGCACACTGTTGTAGTAAGGGGGTCCAAACTGCGAACTGAACTTGCTGTGTTTCTCAATATGGAGTCCCCAACAAACATGACCTCCCTTCTTTTTGCTGTCTGGTCACCACTGTCAATAGGGTCCTGGATGTTGTTCCTTTCATTCTCTTGTTGTTGGTTCTGCTCATCTAAATTCTGAAGTGACTCAAATCTGTTGGTTGTTTTGATTTCTGCTGGTTGTGTTTGACGAAGTTTCTTTTTTTCCCTGCTTCTGCCTACCTGAACCCAGCTGTTCTGACCTTCTATCTCCCTGGTGGCTTTCAGTCTGTTAGGGGTGATGCAGACTTCTATGAATTGTGGGTGTGCCAGTTCCTCAAGATCCTGTTGCTGTCTCACTTCTTCCAGCTCCATTTCTAGCATACTTACTAGTTTATGCAAATCCTGGATCGCGCGGCACTTTACGCACACTTGGTTTAGCTCCGCTGGGTTTTCTCGGATTTCCCACATCAAGCAGGTGTCACAGATTATAGGCTTGAAGACCATGTTGAGGTTTTTTTTTTTGAAGTTTAGTTTCTTCTGCAGCCGTCAACCTGCTTTCAAACTGCTTCGAAACTGCTCTGTACTTTTCCACGCCTGTACTTGTCCCACTCGCTGTAATTGGGCTGTTAAATGCTTAAATGACTGGCTTTCTAAAATAATATATACAATCAGACTTTAAATTAATTACAAAAAAACAGTTAAATAATATCCGTAGAGAATTCTATGGCACAGTCAGAAATTGTAAAGGCGAGCAATACGGAATAAGCAGCTTGTTGGGCTCCGTGCTGGATTAAACAGGCTTATAAATGACCCCCCGCTAAGTTTATCCTGGCGTTCAATAAGTGACACAGAATTCAAAACTTTAAGTAATGTGTTTGTTGGTACAATTCAAAAACTGAGACAAGAAAGCCGGAATAAAACACAACATCAACTTGCAATAATGGAAAAAGACATTCCAATTATTAGACATTCTGATACTCTAAAACTACTACAGGTCTTGTTAGTAAAGTTTGTTTCGACATCCAGTTCAATTTTGGATGCAGAGGAAAAGAAGGAGGCAGACAACTAAAAACTGACTCCTGGTCTGCATCTTGTGTCTAACAAACCACCACGAAGTAACAATATCCAGCACAACCAATGCCCTTGGTGCTTTATTGCTTAAGTAGTGTGATATGTGGGAACATCCTCTGAACATTCCAGTCTCCGAAACTTCACCAGGCCTAGCTTTTTTTGTTGTAACAAAACTCTATTAGAGTGAGTTAAAAAAACTTTGAACTAATTTGCATGTCGGTCTTGGCACTGCTGTAGGTCACTTTCCAGATCACACTGTGATGGTTGAATTCCAACCAGTTATTAAAGATGAACATTTATTGTCAGAATACATGACACTGCAGCACATTTTATTCAAACAATGTAAAATACTGCATAGCTAAGCAGAGTAGCATTAGAAATTCAGTACACTGCAAACCAAACAATGTCTAAAGTCATGCAACTTTTACTCCAGTAGCTGGCAAATTCCAAACCCTTGAGGACAGAAGTAGATGCACTGTTAACTCCTAGGTAACCGTTCTGCTTGAACTGAAAAGAACACTGCTTTGAATGTCTTGTTCATTTAAACAAATACAATTACTATTAAGATTTTCAGACACCTGCTTGTTAAGAGTATCAAGCATGTTGCTGACATGCTGATTTTATTTGGCAAAGAACACACTGGTTGTAACTCAAAATGAATATTTCTTACTCTAAAAAGAAACCATGGCAGAATTATACAGTAGATGTTCGCTTTAACGAACCTGTTGGGGTCCTAGCCTTTTGTTTGTTATATCGAGGGGTTTGTTAAAGTGCAAGAACAATCATAAGAACATAAGAAAGTTTACAAATGAGAGGAGGCCATTCGGCCCATCTTGCTCGTTTGGTTGTTAGTAGTTTATTGATCCCAGAATCTCATCACGCAGCTTCTTGAAGGATCCCAGGGTGTCAGCTACAACCACATTACTGGGGAGTTGGTTCCAGGCCCTCACAATTGTCTAAAAAAGTGCCTCCTATTTTCTGTTCTGAATACCCCTTTGTCTAATCTCCATTTGTGACCCCTGGTCCTTGTTTCTTTTTTCAGGTCGAAAAAGTCCCATGGGCCAACATTGTCAATACCTTTTAGAATTCTGAATGCTTGAATCAGATCGCTTCGTATTCTTCTTTGTTCAAGATTGAATAGATTCAATTCTTTAAGCCTGTCTGCATATGATAATAATTCTGGTCGCTCTTCTTTGCACTCTTTCTAGAGCAGTAATAACTTTTTTTGTAGCGTGACCAGAACTGAAACAATATTCTAGATGAGGTATTGCTAATGCATTGTCAAGTTTTAACATTACTTCCCTTGATTTAAATTGAACACTTTTCACAGTATATCCGAGCATCTTGTTGGCCTTTTTTATAGCTTTCCCACAGTCCCTAGTCAACATAAACTTCTAGGTCTTTTTCATAGATTACTTCTTCAATTTTAGTACCTCCCATATGACATTTATAATGAATATTTTTATTGCCTGTGTAGAGTAACTTACACTTTTCATTTGAATGTTTGTCCAGTTCTGAGTCTTGTGAATAACCTTTGTTTCTGCAACTGTGTTTGCCATTCCTCCTATTTTTGTGTAATCTGCAAATTTAACAAGTTTGCTTACTATACCAGAATCTAAATCATTAATGTAGATCTGGAATAGCAGAGCACCTAATACTGATCCCTGTGGTACTCCACTGGTTACCACACTCCATTCTGAGGTTTCTCCTCTAATCAGTAATTTCTGTTTTCTACATGTTAACCACTCCCTAATCCATGTACATGCATTTCCTTGAATCTCTACTGCGTTCAGTTTGAGAATTAATCTTCTATGCAGGACTTTGTCAAAAGCTTTCTGGAAATCTTGCATCCTCAAAAAAATCAAGCAGGTGATTGAGATACAATCTCCCTTTCCTAAAGCCATGCTGACTAGCTCCCAGGATACTGATACCATATAGGTAATTTTTCATTTTGGATCTTATTTCAGTTTCCATAAGTTTACATGTAATAGAAATCAGGCTTACTGGTTTGTAGTTAACTAGTTAGGTTTTGTTTCCCTTTTTTGTGGATTGGTATTACGTTTTCAATTCTCCAGTCTGTCGGTACAACCCGTGTCAAGAGACTGTTGCGTGATCTTGGTTAGTGGTTTGTAAATAACTTCTTTCATTTCTTTGAGTACTATGGGAGGATCAAAATGAACAATAACCTGTTGGACTAAGTTAATGAGATGAGACTGTGAATAAAAGTAGAATTGCATGTACCTGTTTATCTCATGTATACAGTACAAAAAGCAAAAATCCTGAATGGAAGCTGAACTTTTATTCAAAATTAAATCTGACATGAAAAGTTAATGTTTTTCTTGATTTTTTTTTATTATTATTCAATTTTGCTTTGCCGCATGGTTGCTGAACAAGCCAAAAAACAGAGTGCTTTTTGACAATCTATATTCATGATATGCCTGCATTACTCCTTTTTTTTTCAAACGATCACTACAGTTTCCAGTTTTATTGCATCATAAAATTATTTTCGTTTCGGATGCAGAGTTACACAGCGCATGCTTTTTAATAAACAAAAGAGATGACTTCACTGTGGAGGAGGCATCCTGTGTGGAGAGACCGGGATGTTGACAGTGTTTGTTTATATTATCCTTTTTATATATTTTTTTATTTGGGGTCCAAGGGCCAGGTTCATTATAGCCGAAGGTTCGTTATAATTAGGGCTTCTGATATTCGGTTTTAACCAATAGTACCCCATAAAACACCCCTTGATACAAAAAAATAATAAATCGGTGGACAGCCAATAAGCACCAGAAAAACTGTGGAAATGGTTAATCAATTCACATTGACTTTACCCTTTCCCATTAAAAAAATAAAATCTACTAAAAAATAATAATAAATACATTTTGCAGTGCTGCTGGGCAGCAGTTTGTTAGCGAGATTTAAAGCTGTATTACAGTTAAGATACAGAGGATTTAAAACAGAATTGTGGTGAAATGTACCAAAATGCCTACACACAAAAACCCCAGAAGAAGGTGTCCGTGACCATAGGGATTTCATTGTGGAAGATAGTAAAGGAAAGAAGGTACAACTTAAGTGTGCAAGTACTGTCAAGTTACTATTATACATATTTTGACAGGAAAAAAAAAACGCTCAAGCATTTAGGAAAGTAAACAAAAAAATTAATTTCATACAGTATATCAAAAAACTATTTACATAAAACTTGAAAATAGCTAAAAACAATACAATTCTGACAAAACACAATTTACAATTACAGTAGAACCTGTCATATCCGAGTCATTATACTACATTGTAGTTTTTTTAGTAACATCAGGGAATTATAAATTAATAATGTCAGTGTGGCAAAAGCCCTGCATGCGTAAATAGTGTATTTGTGTTATGTAAACAAAGATGTATTGTTTTAATTTAAGTTTGGAAGGGATGGGGTTAATAAAGTTTTGTATTTTTAATATATAATTTTGTTCTCAATAAAAACTTTTTTCTCATTAATAGTGTGGAGTATAGTGTGTAGATAAGTGGAAAAAAATCCTCAATTTAAATACATGAAACTCTGAGGCACTGACACAACAAAAAGTGAAAACAGTTCAAGGGGATGTAGACTTTCTATAGGCACTGTACATATATATATATATATATATATATATATATATATATATATATATATATATATATATATATATATATATAGTGCCTTGCAAAAGTATTCAGACCCCTGACCAATTCTCTCATATTACTGAATTACAAATGGTACATTGAAATTTCGTTCTGTTTGATATTTTATTTTAAAACACTTAAACTCAAAATCAATTATTGTAAGGTGACATTGGTTTTATGTTGGGAAATATTTTTAAGAATAATAAAAAACTGAAATATCTTGCTTGCATAAGTATTCAACCCCCACACATTAATATTTGGTAGAGCCACTTTTCGCTGCAATAACAGCTTTAAGTCTTTTGGGGTAAGTATGTACCAGTTTTGCACACAGTGTCAGAGTGATTTTGGCCCATACTTCTTGGCAGATTTGCTCCAGGTTGTTCAGGTTGGTTGGACGACGCTTGTGGACCGTAAATTTCAAATAGTGCCACAGATTCTCAATGGGATTGAGATCAGGACTTTGACTGGGCCATGGTAGGACATTCACCTTTTTGTTCTTGAGCCACTCCAATGTTGCTTTGGCCTTGTGCTTGGGATCATTGTCCTGCTGAAAGGTGAATTTCCTCCCAAGTTTCAGTTTTTTAGCGACTGAAGCAGATTCTCTTGCAGTATTTTCCTGTATTTTGCTCCATCCATTCTTCCTTCAATTGTAACAAGATGCCCAGTCCCTGCTGATGAGAAGTATCCCCACAGCATGGTGCTGCCACCACCATACTTCACTGTAGGGATGGTGTGTCTCGAGGCATGGGCAGTGTTAGGTTTGCACTACACATAGCGCTTTGAGTTTTGGCCAAAAAGCTCTATCTTGGCCTCATCTGACCACAAAACCTTTTCCCACATCGCAGCTGGGTCACTCTCATGCTTTCTGGCAAACTCCAGACGTGCTTTCAGATGTTACTTTTTGAGTAACAGCGTCTTTCTTGCCACCCTCCCATACAGGCCTGTGTTATGCAGAGCTCTTGATATGGTTGACTGGTGCACCATTACTCCATTCCCAGCCACTGAACTCTGTAGCTCCTTCAAGCTCCTTCAGTTTTGAGGGGCAGCCTTTTCTTGGCAGTGCCTGGGTGGTGCGATGCAGCTTCCACTTCCTGATTATTGATCCAGCTGTGCTCACTGGGATATCCAAACACTTGGATATTATTTTGTACCCTTTCCCTAATCTATGCATTTGTATTACTTTATCTCTAACTTCTGTAGAATGCTCTTTGGTCTTCATTTTCCTTCAGATTCACAGCCTTACCAATAATCCTTCAACAGTGGGGTTTTTATCCAGAAAATGTGACAGCAACTTTAATGGTTCACAGTTCACTAATGGTAAGGTAATTGTGTCCTCGTTAGGGCAATTTCTTTCATCGGTGCAAACTGGGAGCTTCCACAGCACAGGGGTTGAATACTTATGCAAGCAAGATATTTCAGTTTTTTATTTTTCTTAAAAATATTTCCCAACATAAAACCAATGTCACCTTACAATAATTGATTTTGAGTTTAAGTGTTTTAAAATAAAATATCGAACAGAACGAAATTTCAATGTACCATTTGTAATTCAGTAATATGAGAGAATTGGTCAGGGGTCTGAATACTTTTGCAAGGCACTGTATATATATATATATATTATATATATATATATATATATATATATATATATATATATATATATATATAGTTGTAGTCAAAAGTTTACATACCCCAATCGAAATTTAGAATTTCTAGAAATTTCTCGAAAACAAATAATTATAAGAAACAAAAGTTTTGCTTTTGTGGTTGAGAAAAAAGTTACAAGAAATAGTTGTGTCTACAATTACTGAATTCAGCAATTTTTTGCAAAACTCAAAAAATGCTAATTGTAAAGTATTAATATCCTGACAAGGAAAATGAATAGCTAGTTGAGGCACCTTTAGCAATAATAACCGCTTTTAAACAATTAGGATATTTGTCAATGAACTTTTGACACACAGATGCAACGCTTCTCAACTTTCCCTATGCATTTACCAAATACTGCTCTTTCACAATGGGCAGATATCAGAAGTTTTATTTGTATTGCATTTAGCTACTTGGCACTGTTTTCTCTTGCGTGTGTCATACACTGAATCCAGGTTGCGCTGCATCTGCCTGCTGCTTTTTAGTTTTCTGATCAACATGTTTCTGCGGAAGCGCTGTGGCTAGCTTCAAGATGAAATCTCTCCTACTGATATTTTCCCCAGTGCATTCCTTGAACAAAACAAAGTAATTGATGGCTGCCATGTCCAGTGCATTGTAAAATACAGCAACTGGCCACCACAGTGAACCAGCTTTCAGTGAGTACTGACGTGCCATCTGGTCTAAAACGTCCACTCCGTAATTTGTGTCATTTTAGAAAGACACAGCCCATTTTTGATTTGTCAACAGTCCCGATGGCAACTGAGATATGAAGAGAGTTGAGAATAATTACATTCTTTCTCAGCTTGCATGTGTAAACAGTTAGTGTAGCACAGTCATTGTGTTTCAAAATTGTACTGGAGTACAGCTGTGGTTTCTAGTTTTGCGCAGATGGTGGAAGCTCTCTTCTTGCTTTGTTCACTATTCGAACCAGGCTGTTTTGGTGGTTCTAGGTTGGCAGGATTATAACTTCCTTATTTTTGCAATCCTGCCTTTCAAACACTGTCAGAGTATTTAATACATGCATTTTGAAAAAGTCATAAACGGACAACCACATAACCTTCAGACATGCAGAGTAATTTAAACTTGAAAACCTCCAACTGTCAAAATGACTGCCGTGACAGTTCTACTGAAAAGCTGGCACGTTTTTGAGCTTCTCTGTTCAGATTATAAAATGTTATGAATGAATGCACTGACACAGTGATTCACAAGGACCAATCCTACTGCTTCCCTGAAAGGATGACCTTTGATAGCATATTTTTAATTCAAGACAATCTGATTGTCAGTGACCTTTTTATTCCAAAGCTGATGACATCAATGTTTTTATATCCGCTCACTCTGATGTTCCATTACTAAAGGACAGCCTAGACACCTTCCGGAGGGTCTCCTCTGCCAAGGTGAATTGGGGAAAGTGCCTCATCTTCTTTTCCGGATGGTGGAGATGGAGGGCTACAGACTGAGATCCAAAGAGAGCTGCTGCAGTTCTTCTGGAAGGGACATCACTGACTATGGCCGGCAATCCTGTACCTAGACTGCTGTTTTGTCAGGAGCTGAGCTAGAAACACATTCCCTTCTTGTGCAGAGTTAGGGGGCTGTGCTGGGACTAGCTGCTGTTCCTGATCGACCTGTCCAAGATAGACACCTTTGCGATGTTAGGATTTTCAAATATTTGATATGCTGTCAGTTTGTTGGGTGGGAGCGGGGAGCTGAATGCAGGGCACCATGAGAAGTGGATATGTATGGCTGATTGTGAAACAGGTACATGACAGTGCTGTAGTACGGATCTGTGAGATGTCCTAACATAACACCCTGTTGTGTGGAATTGCAGATGTTCAATGGCATAACACAGTCTTTTGCAGGGAAGGTGGGGATGTTGGGCCAGTACTCTCATTCATATTAATATGGAAAGGGGGAGGGGAGCACTTCATAAACAGGACACCCATGCAAAAGATGCAGCAAAATGGAGGTATATGAAATCAACTGTTATGAAACTGTGTTTACATGGGTGAGTGTAATGTGCTGTGCATATCAGTTTGAGAGGGCAGAGGGAATAACATGAATCAACCAAGTGTTTTCCAGTGTCATACTGGATGAGCAACAGAACATTTACAGAGCTGTTTAATGGAAAGGATGGCCTCATTGTCACAGTTGATGGGCTATATACGTTGTGTTGTCATACGTTCTGTGTTCACCATTTCTTCAGGACTATGTTAGCAGATAGTACACACATGCATTCTGTAAATAGCCATCCTTATGCTGCACCTTCCCCTACAACCCAGTCAGCTTTCCAGTAGTTATCTAAGGAGCACTGTGTAGTGCATTACATGCAGTGCCCCCCATCCCAGCTCATACACCTAGTAGACCATGGTGATGGATGTCTCTTGTGTTATCTGCAGAGTTGTATGTTGTTTGTCTTAACTGATGATGTCTGTCTGTGGTTGCTTGTGTTGTCTTGGCCCTTCCACTGCTAGTAAGGGGGTGGAGCAGGGGGGGGATGCAGAATTAAGGTTCATCGCATTTCCTTACTTTTGTCATTTTAATATTAACATGGAGGAAGTAACTGTTTTGGGCACAAAAAATGTGTGTGTGTATGTATGTGTGTGTATATATATATATATATATATATATATATATATATATATATATATATAATTATAGTATATATTATATAATACATATATATATATATAATATATATAGTATATAATATATATATATATATATAACAGTGATATATATATATATATATAGTTCGGCACGGGTAGAAAATCTATCTGGAAGCGGGTACCTGCCGTGAAAAACAGCTGGATACCGGGGTCTTTTACAGGTAAAAAATCCACACATACATTATTGTTTTAAAAGCATAATTGTGACAAAGTGCCCGCCCCTGTGTCTATTATCTGTTACGTGTTGCATGTGGTGTGTTTAAATGTTGGTGTATAGACATGGGTACACGGGACATAAACAGGTCTGTGTAACACGAGTGTTTAAAATGTATATGTGTATTTAGACACGAGGATTGCACAGTAAAATGTAGTAATATGTGAGCACGGGGAATTACACTTTATTAATTCACATGCAGTTGTACTTAGACTCCAATTGAATGATTGATTAGCAGTCGAGTCTCAGTACAGCTGCATAAAAGGAGCATGTTTTCACATACGCGGGGTTGTGTGTTCAGGAGTGGAGAATGGGGGAGAGAGAGAGAGAAAGATAAAACGTAAATATAGATTTCAATTGCTTGTGTAGCGTCCGTCCACTCTGTGTTTTGTCCATGTTTATTCGTTTTGTCTATTTATTTTGGCCTCATGTGCCCGTGTGTGTTTTACTGTTTTGTTACAAACCTTTTATTTTCTGTCTGTTTCACTATTAAACTGCGCATCAGCGCCTTACATCATTTCAAAACCTGTGTGCAGAGTCAGTTCCTGTTTCTGGTCTGTCGTCACCCACTCCGGCCGTCTTTGTGACACGTGGTGTCCTACATGGGATTAACAATGCCTTCTAGACGAAGACCAGGGCAGGGACTGTAGTCTTTTTGGAAAAAAAAAAAATATATATATATATATATATATATATATATATATATATATATATATATATATATATATTTTTTTTTTTTTTTTTTTTTTGTTTGTTTGTGTGTGGGAAAAAAAAGGGTGTCTTTGGATTACAAAAAAAAAAGAAATAAAGAAATGGGGAGAAGGAGGAAAGAGGATAAAGAGGTGAGGGACAGGGAGGAGGAGTGCCACCTAAGGGCCAGACATCCCCGGCGATGTAACCAGTCCTTGCCGGGGTGCCTCCTCTGCAACCATGACCATCTCTTTGCCAACTGTCCCTTCTGCTGCCCCTACCAAGAGGGAGAGGAGGAACTGCCACAGAAGAGGAAGGCAGAGGTCCCACCGCTGTCTCCACAGCCGCACCAGTCTCCTGCAAGGGAGGAAGAGCCGCACCATATATATATGTATATATATATATATATATATATACATTTTTTTTTTTTTTTCCACCGCCAGGAGACTACACACCGCTCCCACCTCCATCGGCAAGAGCAGAGCAGCAGGAGCTGCCTCTGCCTCCGCCACCTCCACCGGCAGGAGCAGAGCAGCAGGAGCTGCCTCTGCCTCCGCCACCTCCATCGGCAGGAGTAGAGCAGCAGGAGCTGCCTCTGCCTCCTCCACCAGCAGAGGGTGAATGCCTGCTGGTAGCACTTCCCCCACCATCACGAGGAGAGGAGCTGGAGCTTCCTCTGCCTCCACCTCCATCAGGGGGAGAGGAGCAGGAGCTGCCTCTCCCTGCACCAGAAGGACCAGGACTAGATGCTGGCAGTCCTCAGCAGCCCTTGCATCGGCTGCTGAGGGAAGCACGGGGAAGAACCCCCCGGCCGCAGTGGCCGAAAAGAGGGCCAACACCCGCACCCCAGCTTGTCCTGACTCCCTGCCTCGCTTCGCCAAGGATGCCTGCCTCGCTTCGCCCATGGATGCCTGCCTCGCTTCGCCCAAGGATGCCTGCCACACTTCACCCAATAATGCCTGCCACGCTTCACCCAAGGATGCCTGCCTCGCTTCTCCCAAGGATGCCTGTCTCGCTTTGCCCAAGGATGCCTGCCACGTTTTTCCCAAGGATACCTCCGCATCGCCTGGGGTTGCCAGTCACTCCGCATCGCCTGGGGTTGCCAGTCACTCAGCGTCGCCTGGGGTTGCCCGCCACTCCGCGTCGCCGGGGGTTGCCCGCTGCTCCGCATCACAGCAGGAAGCACTGTGGCCGGAACCCCACCAAGGGGAGCTGCCACCCACGAAGAAGGGGGAGGAGGTCTGGAGACCACCAACCTCAGCAGCAGTTTCGCTGCCGGAGATCGTGGGGGAGGTCAGGAGGCTCTGCAGCAGTTTCGCTGCCGGAGATCGCGGGGGAGGTCAGGAGACCTGCTCCCACTGCAGCTTCTTCGCTGCCGGAGATCGTGGGGGAGGTCAGTAGACCTGCTCCCACTGCAGTTTCTTCCCTGCTGGAAGAACAGTCGAAGCCCCACCAAGGCGAGCTGCCAGCTCTGAAGAAGGGGGGAGGTCAGGAGACCACCCCCCAAGCAGCCTTTCCACTGCCAGGATTACCCTGGCAGGAGTATACCACCCCACTGTCAGCATTGGTGCTGACAGCCTTACGACCTGTGGGCCCCTGGAAGCCTCCAGTCCTGGCCAAGGACTTTGTGCGGGACTTTTGGGCTTTTAAGGGAGGAGGTGGCCATTGAGGCCATATGTGCTTTGCACAGGGGGTATATGTGATAAAGTGCCCGCCCCTGTGTATATTATCTGTTATGTGTTGCGTGTGGTGTGTTTAAATGTTGGTGTATAGACATGGGTACACGGGACATAAACAGGTCTGTGTAACACGAGTGTTTAAAATGTACATGTGTATTTAGACACGAGGATTGCACAGCACTTCACGTGCAAGTAAAATGTAGTAATATGTGAGCACGGGGAATTGCACTTTATTAATTCACGTGCAGTTGTACTGAGACTCCAATTGAATGATTGATTACCAGTCGAGTCTCGGTACAGCTGCATAAAAGGAGCATGTTTTCACATACGCGGGGTTGTGTGTTCAGGAGTGGAGAACGGGGGAGAGAGAAAGAGAGTGAAAGTGTTTTGTCCATGTTTATTCGTTTTGTTTGTCTATTTATTTTGGCCTCATGTGCCGTGTGCTGTTTTGTTACAAACCTTTTATTTTCTGTCTGTTTCACTATTAAACTGCGCATCAGCGCCTTCACCATTTCAAAACCTGTGTGCAGAGTCAGTTCCTGTTTCTGGTCTGTCGTCACCGACTCCAGCCGTCTTTGTGACAATGATACATATTTAAATACTATATAGTAAACATACATTTAGTGCCTTCAAATCTGTAGACTTGTAACCTTTTTCAGTACTGGAAACATCGAAATAATAAGAAGAAGAAGAAGAAGAAGAAGAAGAAGAAGAAGAAGAAGAAGAAGAAGAAGAAGAAGAAAACGATTGAGTATGAACAGCCAGTCAGCTTCCAGATCTAGCAGGCTTCTATTTTGCATAGATGTCCTCTGGAACGTTGAAGTGCTTAACTGTGAATATTTTAAAATCAATCCACGCACAAATACTGGCTTTTTCCCTTAATATTCTAATCTAGAACTAATCTGATAACATAAAAAGCTACTTAAACATACTTTCTGACGCTGGTCTTGAGACAAGGGAAATCATGTATGTGACAGGACATCATAATGATGGCTCAATTCGCAGCTACTCGACAGCAAATCAAATAACGTTTTCTCTACGTGTATGATGCGTTTTTCTATTCTAATTATGTTCGGAACTATTTTCCTCAGCGGAATGTTAACTGGCGAAATATCAGGTTTTAAAGTTTTTTTTTTAAAGACAAAATAAATTAATTAATCGTTTTCTAATAGCGATAGAGCCATTTCGATGCGGCCTATACCATGTGGTAGATGACCTTGACTTTGCTTGGGACGCATAACTGCAGTCGCGGTCATGTACCATGCGGTAGAGCCTGCAACGACGGGATCTATCGCTTAGTTATCTCCATTTGAATACAGTTATGTTAAATGCACTTCATCTGCAGGATTCTTTGCAATATCTATTGGCCATATTCCGCTGATGTTATTGTTGTTAATGTAATGTTGTACTTGTATTGATTCAGGGTGATGTAAGAGTTCCAATAATGGTGGTTTTATTTATTTTCTGAATTGGAACACAGCGTAGTTTACACAAAACAAAAGTATATGCAAGGAGTATATCTTACTGCTCCTTCTCTTTCTCTCGCTTTTCCTGTTTATCCTGTCACATCCGGTTTTTCTAACTTTATTGCTCACTAATACAAAACGAAATGTAAAGGTGCAGTCATCCAACTAAAGCTCTGATGCCATGTCAGCTCAGACATACAATCTCTGTCACTTTGGCAGCTCAGACATCATCTTGAGGCCAGGGTGGGGCTCGAATAACAACTGTCAGGAACTATAGCTTTATCTGCAGCTTTGTTGCTCAAGATTCCATCTGCTGAGAACTGTAACTTTTCTTGCAGTATTGTTGTTATTGCGTCCTGCAGTGTCTTTGGATTTGCTTTGATCCTAAATAAAACTGTTTTGATTGAAGTTACCTGAAGACTGATTTATTATTTTTAAGATGAAATCAAACCTTACATTAGGTTATTTCCATTTGGAAGGATAATTTCTCTGGCTAAAAGAAAAAATGCATGGAAGCCCACACTGCCCAAAAGATACTATCAAAATAGCGTGAGAAAAAAGTGACACTTATTTTTCTTTTTCCATGGAAACCTGGCCTCCGTTATCTGTATTACAACCAAGAGATGCATACTATCTACAAACTCTGTGGTAGCAAGCAAAGCAAATATGTAAACAAAACAAAAAAATCACCATGTACAGTCATGTCTTATACTATAGCATTAACTGCAACAGTGAAAATAAAAGTAAAGCAAAAACAAATCTAGCGATGGAATGTAATTGGTGCATGTACGTTTGTACTTCAGATGAACAGACATTCTGACACTCCTTCTTTGACATTCTTTTGAAATAAGAATTTACTAAACACACCTGCTATCTGAAATTTGTAAAAATATACATATATGGCACTGCACTTCAATCGATTATATAAAACACCCGGTTGCCAATTTTGGCACATTATTATTATTATTATTATTATTATTATTATTAAAGTTAGCGACAAAGGGGACCACTAAACCACCACTGTGCGTAAACTGCAGCGGGATTAACAGCTAGCAGTGGTATTTAGATCTGCCACTTGAGCCTTAAAATAGATCCCAATGACTTACGAATGGGTATATACATCTTCCTTAACCTGTGGTTTAACATTTTGGTCAATTTAGTAGGTGGCATTCACAATTGCTTATGTTCACCCATAGGATAGGATATTGCAAGTTTAAATTTAAATAATCTACTTCCCTAGAACAGTGTGGATGTTATTTTGTGTTAGTAATTATGGACCTTCAAAACTTGGGAAGAGGGTTTTAAGAAATGCACTCACTTTATAACAAGTATTTAATCTTTATAACAAAAGCATGAAATACAAGGACGGACAGCTTTTTTTTACTATTATGTTTAATGAATGTTTAAGGTTTGTTTTATTAAATTGAATTAACCTTTAATTGATTAAAAGCCCCATTATATATCTCAGAAATTTAACAGAATGTTTCTAATGGCCGTGATTGTAATTTTAGAGGGTTTATTTATTTATTTATTTTTTTTGGGGGGGGGTTGACGCTATAAATACTGTTCTTGGGGAACATAAAACAAGCTTCCAGTTTTAAACACTTAGATTAACTAGTAGAACCCGATGAAGTAAAGACCTCTTCTGAGTGTTCTATTGCTTTTAGAAAATGGATTAGTACAAAAAAAAAAAAAAAACATAAATATTATCTCAGTACTAAAAATTAATTAATTAATTCTACTTAAATGGAGCTGTTCTTCAGTTCATGTACGTTGTACAGTTGATCTGATTTTGTACAAACACAGTTAGCAATAATCTTTCCTCCTATTAAATTTCAAGGAAATACACTATACAATTTAAAAAATATTTCTTAAAAACTATGCTTCAAAAAGAACCCTTAAAAGCAATGTTACAAATACATTGATGGATAGTATAGCAAAATGGTCAAAGTACAAAGTATACATTTTCTACCTTATTTGACAGTGTTTTATGCTTGTCAGTTGATTTAATTTTTTGGTAGGAAAGTTTGGGTTAAAACAATGAAAAGATAAGAACGTCCCAAGTAAGGCAGCACTGTAATGATAGGCAGGATGGGTCAATATCTTTTCAGAAGGTAGAGGTTGCTAAATGACTGAGAAACGACACCTTTAAACGGTATCTACCATGTTTTACAGATGGAGAATTTTGTTACAGCAAAGCCAATTGTTCAGTTCGGTCAAAAGGAGCATAAACCTCATAAAAAAACAATGCCAAATCCAGTTAAAAATCACTGAGATACTTATTTCCAAGCACTGTAAAGGAAAGGGACAGATTATTTTTTACAGCCATCACAGGGAGATATATCGCAGTAAGTCTGTAACGAAGGCCAACTTGTTTTCAGAAGTAGTGCAACAGCCAAGACTAGGGACAAAATTTGTAACAGCAGTGCATCACATAACGTTGCCTGTTACAAAAACACTGCAACAAAGTTGCGGATCCAAGTTATCCAAAGCTGTTCATAATTCTGAAGAGGAACTGATAGTTTTTTTAAAAACAACATAGCAGCTACTGTTATGACTTAGAGGTGATACTGACTTGAAACAAAAATAACCCAATATTTTCTGACATAATTTTAAGAGCTTGTTTGATACATAATATCACTAACATGGGCCTATATAATCGAATGATTTGTGGTGTTAGAACTCCTTCCCCGATCTGTGAGGGTGCTAAGTAAAGGGAACAGAGTACCCTGGACTGGATGACCCAACTAGATTTTCTTTAACTAGATCTAACATTTAGCTAAATATTTAACTGGCCAACTAAATCTGAAATGTGGATATTTTCCAATTAGCACTACAAGAGCCAATCAAATCGCGTGAAAGCACAAAGTGGGCGAAGCTCATTTCTATCCACACTCAAGATTTAGCTGGCCAGTTAAACATTTGATAAATGTTAAATCTTTTTTAGAGAATTAAGATTTAGTTAAATATGTAAGTTCACAAAATCCAGATTTATTTGCGAACAGCTAAATCTTGATTCTCCAAATAAATATTTAATAACAAACTATATATTTATTTTTAAAATATTTAGCATTTAAATGTTTAAAAGTCACTAAATATTTTAAGGTTTATAAATTATATCTGAATGTACACTTTAAAAAATATTTATTTATTTTCACAAAATTTATAAATCTAGGGAAAAAATAGAAACTTTAAGTTAAATCTGGGAAAAAAAAAATATGAACACTTTTTTTTTTTAACATGGCACCCCATATTTATCAGTATTTAATAAGTTATGTATTTAAGTATTTATGTATTTACTATTTTATTTATTTATTTTGTTGTTTACATATTTGACTTGCAATTAATTCTGTTTATAATCTTATTTATTGGAGAACTATTTTTATTTCTCCTCATATTTGGACTTTTAAATTCATATCACCCCTTGGTGTTATTACACTTTGGTTGACAGAGATCAATAGTTACGGTGTAGTGAATACATAAATTACTGAATATTTTTTGTAGTTTTACTTTGTAATATCTGTGAATTTTCACATTTCAGCATATTCTAAATCATGTAAATAGTTACTGGAAAAAGGGTCTTCATATGGAGACAGATTACCACTGTATCTCGGAGCAGACTTTCCTTTATCTGTAACACCATAATTTGGCTTGTTAATGGGATAGTAGGAGGTAGGAATGGGAATTTCTAATAGTTTCCTATTCGAATACACAGGGGCCAACATTTTTGTGTATTCAAATACCTGAAATAAAGAATAAAAGGCAAATACGTATGTGTACTACAGCAGGCCGCAGACAGCAGAGAAAGTGTCAGCCGCTAAAGTTTAAGCTAACTCTCCAGAGGAGCCGGCCGGGTTCACAAAGTATACAGTGTCCATGACGAGATTTCTTTGTTCAGGTTACTTTGCTTATTCAATAACCTGTAAATAATTTTAAATAAAGAACATAATTGCTTGTACTTTTAATAGTCAGTGCAAATGTTGATGTCCATCCATTCACAGAAAGTCAACAGTAGATGTTTTCTTATTAGTACGGTGGTCAAACGAAATTTTTTATTTCAACAAAAAAAACCTAAAAAACAACTTTTGTAATTAGTTTTATTCTAACTTAAACATATATGCTTCTACTAGTAGCTAATATAAGTCTTTTCGTGTACTCGAATATGTAATATGCGATTTGAATATTTTTTTGTTTTGTTTGTTTTTTTCGTGTAATCGTGTACTCGACTATACTGACCCATCCCTAGTAGGAGGATACATTGTTATACCTTTTTAGAGACTTTTTACTACTTTTTTCTACCAATTCTGTACCTTTTTACATTTACTATGTTCTAAATTCTGTAAACAGTTTGACAATAATATTCAAGTTCTAAGCTTTTTAATGATTTGATAAAATGTGAATGCCTTATGACTTAAAAACAAGTGTTTGCATTTTCATTAAAAATTCTGCCTTGTAATACCAAGACCAGTGGTGGGTTTTCAAACCTGATTTGGTTGTGACCTGAGCGAGAAGCCAGGTCATGAAGTTAACTCCATTCCAAACTGTATACTGGCTATGTGGGACAAATTGGCATCTTGTCTATAAACTATTACACATTAATTAATTAATTCTATGCTATAGCAATGTTACTGTGATAACAGAAAAAAGACTTATAAACATGTTTGAATTATTAAAATATCAACCAACTCAAACACATTCATTGTTTTAACTCAAACAATATCAACACTTACCTATCTTTCTGTAGAGTGTGGCATTAAAAAATAAAACAGCAATTCTCTTACCTTTTTAAATAAATGTGTATTATTAACAGGGCTACAGCATTATAATAGCTGTGCTTTTGACCAGCCTATGTGTACACAAGACATTCTTTTTTTTTTTATTTTGCCTTCAAATAAATTAGATCTTCACTATTCATTTGGGAAGTAGCTAACCTACTAGTGGAAATAGTGTCGTTGCTTATATTTAGGTAAGCAGGCACAGTGTCACAGTTACTTTTAGTAGTGCTCCAAGCTTGTGCATTTTAAGACATTTCTCAGGCCACCCTGTAAGAAGTGGGCTGTCTAACATGATAAAGCAAGAAAACGCCAAAACCACAGCACAAAACATTTTTAAATTAAGGTAAAACTGTTCAGATAATGCATATTTATATTTAATAACTTACTCTGTGGCAGATCACATGTCCTAATGCAGCAAGAATATTTGATTAAAACTCTGCTACAACACAGTACGTGTTTTCACAGGAAGCATAAGAAACCACAACTTCCACAGAATTGTTACTAAAATATCAGAATATTAGAAAATCAAGAAACATTAGATGATGTTAATAAGAAGACATGGGTTTTTAAACTTTGATTATCACCCCTTTAAGATTCACCACTTCCCCATGAATTACACCAGAATACAACATCACCACAGTAATACTATGTGACTCAACCAGGAAAGGTAATGTAAGTGACAATAAAACAGGATTGAACTTAATTTTAAAATAATTTACCACAATTTTGAAATTCATAATGAAATTGAAATTACAAAGAAAAATATCACTTGTATTATTTATAGGAAGCCTCAAAAATGAGAAGGTGGGTGTTTCTGAATTACATTGCTGCCCTCTACAGTGGAACCACAAATAGTAATAATGAGATGAAAACTGGTAATGGGAAATATTTTTTACTTCTTGTGTGTTGGAAATGCTATACGGAGTTTAATTGTACTAAACAGTAAATTGAAAATAGGAAAACAGGAGTATATGCATTTACATTGCAAGTGCCCCTGGTGTGGAACTCAGAAACAGTTGATCTAAAACAGAAATATAACATGAAATACAAATGAGGACTTATGAACCTGATGACTGTAATGATCTATCTTCAATTAAAAACAAGGTAGTATTTTTTAGAAGCTGGTTTGTGGCAAATCTGATGATAACAATGTAATTGCACCAAATTTAAACTACAGAAAACACTGGAAGTTGGTATGCTGGGGATCTGTTGGACCCAATACAATGACCTTATTTCAGTTTAAAACTGAATTAGTATGATACAGAGAAGAGATCAAAATTGTGCCTTTCACTCAACCCCAAAATTAATATTGTTTACTCACTGTTGAAAGTGTAATTTCTGCCTTTCAGAATCAAACAGCTTCTGAAGCAGAAATAAATCATCAAAACTAAATCAATGTTGACTAAATCATACAAAAAAATTCCATAGCAAAACAGCATTCATTTGTTATTAAACGTTTAAATGCTCATACTTTAAAACAGCCAGTAATATAAATGTTGTTTTCATGAAACTGTTCCAGATTACTGTTAAAGTTAACCATGATTGAGTCAAAGTTTTCCTAATAAAAAAATACTGTCTAAACATGTACTTGTACCATTTGTTCCATTTTGGGTTTAGCAGTACTGAAAAAACATGATATTTTTCTTGATGATATGATTATCGATATAATTACCCTTTTTTAAGTAAAATTGTCTGCTAATATAAACATGAGCATGCATTAATTTGTGTCTACACTGATAATATTATTTATTAGCATGCACTCTAGCAGCCTCACCTACCAATCACTGTGTTCAGGGTGTTTCTGTCAAGCCTGTCGGCAGCTGAGGGAAATGGAAGCTGAGCGGAGGGGGATTATTAATGCTGATAATCTCATCAGGGCGACGATGAAATTCGACCTGCTCTGACCGGTTTAAAATCCAGTGTGGACTCGCCTCATGTTCTTGATGAGAGTCACGCTGTGTGTAAAATATGTGAGGCTCGAATTTGCAGGGCTCCAGACTGGGACTAAAAAGTTTGCAAATGTGCTCAAATAAAAAAAAAAAAAATGTAAAGTTTTTTCGGTTAGGTGCATTGGTGCATGAACCTTATTGGTGCTTATTGGACCAAAAGTTACTGGAAACACTTGCACAAGCAAATGAGAAAATGATGTGATTGTTATGTTTCAAGCTTAATTTACTGTATCGTGATACGTATCGTATTGTGACCTTCGTATCCCGATAGATATCATGTGATGAAGACACTGCCGATACCAGCCCTAGAATGTATTGTCTCATTCAATCCGGGACAGAAACTGCAGTTGGACATCCATATAAAAGCAGCAACACATTCTGAGAAATCGAGAGAATGTTTTATAATTAAGGAAACCTGTCATCCTAGTACAATGAAGTACAGGAAAACAGCCTTGGTAAAACAGACACGAGTCATACATTTGTCTGCTTTGAATGTAAGCAGCAGAATATATCATTCATTGGTTTCTGTACTTCATAAACTTTCATTCTTTCATAAATATTTAGTATGAATTCAATCAATTAACATGCACTGGAGTACGAAACAAGCTAATGTACTAGTGAGTGTGGTGTTATGAGACCAGACCATTGGTTGCATGTATCTTTCTCCATCTTCAACAACATAGATAATGTGGAACTTTGGTGTTCAGTCCATTCTGTTAATATTTTACAAGTACAGCCTGTCTACAGATAAAAAAAAAAAACGGAAAAAAAAATTCTTACATAGAGCAAATGATGGGGGAGGATTTGATGTATGAAGGAAACAGCAGGCAGTGTGGCTAATCCTCAAGACTTTAGAGCGTTCCAGCTACATAAATCAGAGTGACTTTTTGAATAGCCTCATAAAACAGAATGTCATTGCCATTCTGTTCACGGTGTACAGACTCTCCCGTTAGCATACAGATCATTAGGAAACTTCTAAGCAATCAAGTAATGCAAGTCTGATAAAATTAATCAATTCCCATGCTCTCAGGACAAGCATTATGAAGAATCCCATATGGGTTGATATGTCAAGGAACCTTTTTATAGAAACAAAGAGATTACAAGGTCATTTATTCGGACATGTTTAAAATGTTGCTTAATATAGTCTTTTCAAAAATTACCTATCTATCATCTCTGCAAAATGCATCATGCAAAAAAGAATATCTGACTCTGCGTAAAGGAACTTGCTTATTATATATATATATATATATATATATATATATATATATATATATATATATATATATATATATATACACACACACACACACACACACACACACACACACACACACACACATAAAAAAAATAACAAAACAGTAAACTGCTGTGTAAACAAATCCATGTAAAGACCACTCTGTGACTTTTTCAATCTCTATTATGACTAACTTTCTAGGAAGACAGTTCCCCTTTGGTGGTCATAACAAAGACACTCTACTGTAATAATAAATAGGAGATAGATGGCTTGGAGTCTGTTACGGTGATGTCTTAAGACAGAAGGCTGCACAGTTTATAGTCATCTGAAACCCTGAGGAGATACAAGTCATCTGGTATTGTTTAAAAATACTCACTGGTACTGTTTGTTTGTTTTTTTAAAAAAACAAAGAATGGTTATTCTGACAATTAAGTTGACAGTAAACCCAGCATTGTTACAGAGAGATTAGATTTTATAACAGTTTCAAGTTGGTCGATCAAATTATTCCTTCGAGATTTCTCAACAAATTCCCCCTGATCCCACAGCTTGTAAGTGAAATATTCTGGGATTTTGTTGTTTTTGGAATTCATCGCATATTCGATTGCAGTAGAACCAGAGTAAGGGCGGATATGTAAAAAGTCAGATGATGAATCCTGTATTAAATTCTATTATACACAGCTGTAACAATTACTATAATCACCTAATTATTGTTTTGAAATTCAGCTTTTATTAGGGAGCTCCCCTAAATACCTTGTTTAGAAAGATACAGGGTATTAATGCTTGTAATAGAGTAGTCTTCTGCTGTGTGGGTGCATGTATTCGCTAATGAGTGACAAGCACGAGATTGAGAAGGAGATTGAAGTTGATAAACACCACAGCCGAACAGGGTTTATTTACATATCAACACACTGAACAGCTCAAGTGACACTACCAGCAATGGCAGCGCACAGAGCATACACAGCACAGTGTAAGAAAACTTTGGTAGGACCTACAATGTCTGAACTTGTCTTCTCTGTTCAGTAATAAACTAAAGTTGCTGAAGAGGTTGATCATGGCAGATAAACAGTTAGGGTGGATATGTGATGGGCGAATATGCGACGGATTACTGTATTTGGTAGTGTGATGAGTGTTGACATCAGGCTAGAAGCAAGAACTCAAAACACAAATCCAAGTACTGCAAGCAAAAAGATGCGGCACGCACCGTTTATTAAACACAAAAATAAATAAAATATTTAAACACAAAAACACTGCACACAGAGTGAAAGTAAAGATTTTAAATAAAACAAATCGCAAACACAAAAACTCAACTCTCAGGTCCGGCTAGACAGTAGCCTTCACGACACCTCTGCGTTTTAGTTTCGTTTTCACTTTTAAACTCCTTTGCCTCCTCGCTCACTCTTGCCTCCTTTGCCTCCTCGCTCACATGGAGAGCTGCAAGCTTTTTATACAGATGACCATCTCCTGATTCAGCAACAAATTAATCACTTAATTAATACAGGAAGGCCACGACGTGTGCCAAAATGAGGAAGACCGTCTCCTGCACAATGTTTTAATCAGTGGAGACGAGTGTTCTCTCAACGTCTGTTTAATTTTTGCAACAAATAAAACAAAACAAACGGAGTTTTCGTCGTCAGCATATATATTCATATATATATATATATATATATATATATATATATATATATATATATATATATATATATATATATACAGCTCTGGAAAAAATTAAGAGACCACTGCAAAATTATCAGTTTATAGGTATGTGTTTGGGTAAAATGAACATTTTTGTTTTATTCTATAAACTACTGACAACATTTCTCCCAAATTCCAAATAAAAATATTGTCATTTAGAGCATTTATTTGCAGAAAATGACAACTGGTCAAAATAACAAAAAAGATGCAGTGTTGTCAGACCTCGAATAATGCAAAGAAAATAAGTTCATATTCATTTTTAAACAACACAATACTAATGTTTTAACTTAGGAAGAGTTCAGAAATCAATATTTCGTGGAATAACCCTGATTTTCAATCACAGCTTTCATGCCTCTTGGCATGCTCTCCACCAGTCTTTCACATTGATGTTGGGTGACTTTATGCCACTCCTGGCGCAAAAATTCAAGCAGCTCAGCTTTGTTTGATGGCTTGTGACCATCCATCTTCCTCTTGGTCACATTCAGAGGTTTTCAATGGGGTTCAGGTCTGGAGATTGGGCTGGCCATGACAGGGTCTTGATCTGGTGGTCCTCCATCCACACCTTGATTGACCTGGCTGTGTGGCATGGAGCATTGTCCTGCTGGAAAAACCAATCCTCAGAGTTGGGGAACATTGTCAGAGCAGAAGGAAGCAAGTTTTCTTCCAGGACAACCTTGTACTTGGCTTGATTCATGCCAAAGCTGCCTGATTCCAGCCTTGCTGAAGCACCCCCAGATCATCACCTCCACCACATTTCACAGTGGGTGCGAAACACTGTGGCTTGTAGGCCTCTCCAGGTCTCCGTCTAACTATTAGACGACCAGGTGTTGGGCAAAGCTGAAAATTGGACTCATCGGGGGGTGTTTCAGCAAGGCTGGAATCGGTCAGATTTGTCTTTGTGAAGGACGTATGAATCAAGCCAAGTACAAGGTTGTCCTGGAAGAAAATGACAGGCATTTTTTATGACACTATATTTTTTTTATCCAGTGGCATCTCTGAACTAAGGAGCAAGGTGAAGCCACGTTTGGAAGTATTTTGAGGAACCAGACGATAAAACTGGTATATAAATAATTATGCCAAACAAAATCTGCGTACCACAAAAATACAAGTTCAATGCTTCCCCATTTGAAATGGAAATATTCAGCAATGACTGTGATGACAGTAAAAAGCAAACATCCATAACAACATTTGCTATAGAGTGGACCAAACAGGGCGTGATCACATTATCCTCTATGAGAAAGACAGTGTGTGTGAATCATGAACGCAGCAGGATTTACTTATTTATTTTAAAATTTAGTAGTCGCTAATTATTTTTGTATTTTCTCCCAATATAAGCCCTACCCCCGGGATGTGCTCAGCCAATTGTGCTCCGCCCCCTGGGAACTCCCGGCTACGGTCGGCAGTGGCATAGCCTGGACTCGAAGTGGCGCTGTCCAGGCTATGGGGCGCATCTTACACTCCACGCGGAGTGCCTTTGCTGGATGCGACACTCAGCAGCCCCCATGAATGCAGCAATTTTTAAATCTATGTAATATTATCGAAATCTTCAAGGTGATGAATTTCGGGATGTGATGAAATTCATTGAGCCATACTGTGCCAACCCATAAAACAATAACTGCGAGGCTGGAAAAACTTAAAGAAAACTGTGGTGTAGCTCTTCATACAAAACTTTTAAAGGCAGAGAAGGTTGCAATTACCACAGACCCCATTCCACAATCTATCCATAGGCTGAAGGCTTTTTTAACTTAAAATTGTTCTGTATGACTTTGGACTGAACGGGCGTTATGTTTAGTAGTTTCTGTTTGTATATTGGAACTGCTGCAATGAAGTAAAGGACCGCCGACGCACACTTCAAATAGGTGGGCCAGGCATCTCTTTATAATTTAATGTAAAGCTTATGTGAATACGTGAATTTGAATATGTTACATTATTTAGTAATACTTGACCGTATATAATTAACTGCACATTATAGACATTATATTCATTACTTAATATAGTAGTTGATTGTGTGGTAGACTGGCATTTAAAAATAGGCAATGTTTGTTAGGTTTATGTACACTAGTATGTATAGGACAGTGGCGTTGGATTCGAGTACTCGAGTACTCGGTTATTGTAATACTCAAGTGCTCAAGCAATATATTTCTCAAAAATCTCACCCCTACTATCAAAGAATGCAAACTTTTAAATCTCCGAGGCAGACTTTTTATTATCAGTCACAGTGCTCTTTCCAATTCCAGAATCTTGTGCTATTTTATCCCTGGTAACTCCCTTTTCCAGAAGTGAAAGCATTTCCAACTTTTTTTAATTGTAAGCACAATGCGCTTCGGCTTTCCTGTAGCCATTTTGCATTAGTGCTGTACAGCGAGTGACATTGTTGAAGAGATTGATCATGTTCACCATTTATTTATTTAAAAAATAATAATAATAACAACCATATAATTTTGGGCAAAGTTACTCATAATTTTTTTTTAAAAAACTACAGAATAGGTTCCTTTTTTTTTTTGTTAAATTAACCTTTAAGAAACAAACTATTCTAAAAACCTTATACTATCCAAAAAGGTGTTGAATATGTATATAGTAGTATCTCCACTGACAACTTTAATTACAACCATTGTTTGATTGAAGAGAACATTTAAATAAAAACAATTCAATTTATACTTTGGTAAGTACGTGTATTATTTATTTATTTATTTGTTTGTTTTGCTTTGTAGCTGAGTTTTTGCGATGTTAAAATGTTATTTGCTTATTTAGGGTTTCTTTGCTTAGAAAATACTAACCAGGGCTGTCAGCATACATCAGCGTGTAATATAAAGATTGTGTGTGCGTGTAGGTATGGTTTAAGCCTTTAAATGTTGACACTGCATAGCACCCATGCGAACTGACCATGTCAGTGTTAGAATTAATACAGCATTTCTGGGGTATTCACCTCAGAGCAACATCAGACTTTACAATAAACCATAATATAATATTAAAATTGATACGGTCTATCCTGAGATTGTACAGTTCACTAAAACACAGCGATTGGGGAGCAGGTGAAATATAAAACGGAATGGGCAACTATTAAAAAATGGATGCTTTGATCGCCAGTTCAAATCCAGGCTATGCCACTGACAACCGTGGCCGGGAGTTCCCAGGGGGCGGAGCACAATTGGCTGAGTGCCGCCCGGGGCAGTAGGGCTTATATTGGGAGCAAATACAAAAATAATTGGCGCCTACTAAATTTTAAAATAAATAAGTAAATCCTGCTGAATTCACGATTCACACACACTGTCCTTCTCATAGCGGATAATGTGATCACGCCCTGTTTGGTCCACTCTATAGCAAATATTGTTATGGATGTTTGCTTTTTACTGTCATCATATTCATTGCTGAATATTTCCATTTCAAATGGGGAAGTATTGAACTTGTGTTTTTGTGGTACGCAGATTTTGTTTGGCATAATTATTTACATATCACAGTTTTCTCCTCAAAATACTTCCAACCGTGGCTTCGCCTTGCTCCTTAGTTTAGAGATGGCACTTGATAAAAAAAAAAATATAGTGTTATAAAAAACGCTTGTCATTAAATCTCTTACCACGTGGACTGGATACCATACCACACCCACTACAGCATGATCACAGAGTGCGCCACTGAAGCACCAGATCGACTGAGAATAAAACCAGTCCCAGTGTCAATCTTTCTGTTGCACCAATTAGAAAAACTACTTGGAGGCAATTGCCAAACCCCTTCCTTCTTATAATATCTGCGCTTACTGTAGCACCACAGCAGTTGGATATGTGACAGACTACTGTATATGATGATAAATTACTAAAATGAATACATTAAAAAAATATTCATTTGGTGAAATGTGTCGTGTGACCGGTTATATATCTAGCATATTATTATACGTTTACCACTTCCTTAGAGTTTATATGTGTAAATGTTTACAATTCCCACCCCTAGTATATACTGAAGAGAACAGGCAATTGGCCAAGCACTGCCCGGGCGGGGAGGAATTAGGTCGGCTGGGGAATCCTTGGCTCACCACGCTTCACTGCAGGCTTGCAGTGAAAAAAAAAGAGGATGGCTGACGGCACACGTTTCGGAGGACTCGAGTGCTTGTCTTGGTCTCTCCCGAGTTAATGCGGGGGTTGCAGAGGTGAGCCGGGTTGAATAATTAGGCATACCATATTGGGAGAAAATAGGGGGTAAAATAATTTAAATAAATAAAAAATAATGCTTGATTGGTGCATTTGAAGCTATGTAGGGAAATACATATCACTCAATGGACAAAATACACATTCTCTGGCCACAACATTGCATTTCATTTTGAATTTACCAACTTTTCTTGATGAAAACAAATCCACGTTTGGGAGGTTAC